>NC_133933.1:127989098-128291598 GCF_031877795.1 Strix aluco | reverse complement strand
TCTTCTCATGCAAAGGTGGGATGACTCAGACCATGCAGTGACTTATCTCTCTCTACTAACCAGAGACAGATAAGCAAAGATGAGGCACTCTTATACACATAAAATGTGGGGAATTAATCTTTCTATTCACATTTGTGGGCCAAGTTTTGGTTTTTTAATGATATTAGCATGAATCCTGAACAGTTCTCTCACAACTGCATTTTTTAAAGACAGAATGATTAAAGTCTGGTTGCAGAATCAAAACGATGGCACTTTCTGGAAAATAAGGGTTATAAAAGGTTTATCAAACAGTAAAACAATTTTTGCCACCTAAGGGATGAATGTTTGGAAGCTGGAGGGAGATTTTTTTTTACTACTTAGGGAATGATTTTAGAAGTCTTTTTCTTTCTATTTTGTGATTCTTCTCTCAAATGGCAACTTGGCCTGTCAGTTTTGTGTCACTGCTTGTTTATGCCATAAATGTCATTTGGAATGACAACACTAGGAAAAGGTCAGGGCTATTACTGAACAAGCTTAGCCCCTGGAGCCTAATACAGTCAAGACACTGTGATTCAACTGCTAGGAGTGGCTGGAGAGATGGCAGCAGGGAGAAATATTTAGGTATTTTTCAGTGCTGGTCCATGGAAATCATACCTTGGGGCTCAAAAAGGGACAAAGCCAAGAGCAGCCTTATGCGTTTGATTCAGGTAATGTATTCAGAAGAATTAACAGCAAGCTCCAGGATTTGAGGAGGCAAGCAGAGCTGTCTGTTTCTTTTTATTAGTGCATGGATGCTAAATACTGCTCAGAGAATGAAGTTTGATCAATAAATCATACCCTAGTTGTTGTTCTGCATTGGCTTCTTTGCCTGGACTGTTAGAAAAGGACCATGTGTTTGCCTTTTTTCTTTCCCCCCAGAGTAAAAATTCTGAAGTAAGTAGAAACATGAAGGAAAGAGGAAAACAGCTCTAGCTAAATACTCTTTGCTGTCATTTGCGGCTTAGGTAAATAACATTGCATGTAGGTGACTCCTGCTAAGGTAGTTAACTCTCTAAATAACAACAGTAAAACCCCAAGACAAACCTGTATCAACCACACCAGTTGATCAAGAGCCACCTAAGGAGGAGGAATAGGGAGAGGAGGTAATCCTCCCTTAGATCTCTTCAGATCAAAAATATTTGATTCGCCTATGGCAAGGCTGGGTAAGAAAACATTTTTTTGTTACGCCATCAGATAGATAAGGGTTTTTTTAATCAGTTGTTGTCAGGACTGTAAGACTTCCATATTGGACACCATCTTAACAGAGTCCCTAAGAACATCATTAAACTTAGTCCGGTTAAATTATTCAAGTATTCAAGTTGAAGAACAAGTGTGTCTACCATCCTTATTTGAAGCTACAGGAAAACATAAAAGTTCTCTTCTTGAGGAATGATCCTTGGAAAAGCCATGGAAATAAAGACATTGAATACCTGCTGAAAGTTGTCCCAAAGCACACTTATTAGCTTTCTCTGAAGTAGTGACAAGAGAGAAGCTAAAAATTAAGCAAGCAAACAATCTTCTCATCAAGGAATGATGAAAATGTGAAGTTGTAAATACCTGACAAGTAACTTCTGGCTGTTTGGCCACTGGAATTCTCTTTGCTCCTGATAGTAGAGGAAAGTTGTCAAGAAAAAATGTAAAGACAGGTTTGTATGCTCAAAAGTTTGTTTTTAGACTAAATCTTTGGAACTGTTAGAAGATCTTATCTTTCTTTTAAAGAATTGGTTGGTAAAATAAATCATACTTTATATAAAAAATATACTTCTCCCGGTTAACAAAAGCCAGGTGTAACAAAAAATGTCCCTTTCAGACTTTCAGAACTTTTAAAATTCTGCTTCCCTCCTTTTTACTATTTTTTCTTTTTTAGACAAGAAAAAAATCCCCTAGTGTTTGACTTTAAACTGAGTTGTTATTCCTTTATCAGATTAAGTCTTGAAAAGATGCAAATTAGGCTATTGCAGCCATACTTGTATTTATTTATTTCATCTCTATTTTACACGCACTTATCTAGCAATCTTGGCACATAATGTTCCATGAAAACAGTGCCAGAAATTCAGACTGATCCAGATCTACAAAACAAAATCCAAACTCACCATTAGCAATACAAGATCCATAAATACTGATAGTCTTGATGTATGATAAATGGGGAGGGGAAAAAAAAAAAAACACAAATCCATGGGGGACTTTATAATAATTACTATGTATTATTGCATGGTGAAAAACGGAAACATTGACAAGGGAGGTCTGATTGGTCCCATCTGTGGCACGATGTTCCCAGTTCATTTTGAATGGGACTTTCCATTTCTTCCCTCAGCAAGGATTCCTTCTTTTCCAATAAAGATGTGCACATTCTTTAGGAGTGGACATTTATCTGCAACCATTCACCCAACTTTGATAGCCCTGCAGCCTTTAATGAGAAAGAAATCCCAAGTCACAGCTGGGGATTAAAGTCAGACCTTGGAGCTAGCTTGCATGTGCTGTACCAGCTCAACTACGAGGCATGGCATACCACACCATAAGTGCCTTCGCTGTACTTGAACCCCCTGGGTTTGCTTCCCAGCAGTCTGACTGGATTAAGAATGGAGTCAAATGCTGCTGTTGGTCTTATCAGAACAGATCTGAGTCCAAAACGATGAAAACGTAAGGAATCAGGATCACAGTATTTTCCCTCGGTGCTCTTGTCATAAACAATTGCTACAACAAAAAGAACATCAAGGGGCTGTGCTCTTACTGTGAGATATTCAGATCCCCCCTTCAATTTGGGCTGCTTTTGGGAGCTGATGACTGCCTAAACTCTTCAGATGCAAAGCCAGGGTGGATTTGTGTAGTGGAGGCAGCTCGGCAGAAGGTTTGAGAAACAGCCTTTTCTAGCACAAACCTTCAGCGTACCACTGTTGAGAATAGAAGGGCATTCTTGCACATTACGAGCGAAAGCATCTGTCCCTTCAATGTGGCAAGATGTAAAACCCCTGCAAACGTGTCTGTTTTGATAAAAAGCATGGAACAATAGTTACACATTACTGCAGGAGGTTGGGGGCTGTGGGAATCAACAACTGAGCTGTCCCATCTCAGCCAGCATTGCGGGACTTAATACATTCACTTGCCTTCCCCTCCCTACTGGTGTGCTCATAATTTCCATCTCTATGAAGCCAGGCATCAATAACAATGAAATTCATAGGGGTATATTTTGGAATGCTAAGTGATGAATTTTGCATCCAGGCAAGCAGCTCTCCATCAGAGTAAATAGGAAGTGGAAAAATAGGACATTAACCTAACTATAGGTGTTGTCCTAAGGTGCTGGAGAGCTGATGCTTTTACAAGAGGTTTGTACTCTCTGTGATCTCACAAAACAGAAATAGTAGGCAAGGAAGAGGAGATTTGAACAGTTCACACAACCATCCCAGTGCCTCAGTTTCTCCATTAAACAGAAAGCTGCATGTTATACTCCAGAAGTCTCCCACTTTTCTTCAGGATATGCTTTTATCAGTCTCTGTATGCAGAACCAACCTTTGAAACCAAGCTTACAGCCAATTATCTACACAAACTCAGGCGTTACAATTGCTGTATGTAAACTACTGTCTTTCTTGCAAAACTGCAGAGCAGAACAGCAAAGTGTCTTAGGTATGGTGGTTGGCCAACAATAAACAAAAAGACTGTAATCTCTGAAAACTAATATAGTATACAGGGGCTGCATAGCAAGATGAATGAAAAGCTGTGTGGTGTGTGGAGTGTTCGGAGGGATTTTTTTTGTTGTTGTTGTTTCAAAAGGAGTTTTTTTACCCCAGGCCAGAAGCCTTTGTGTCAGGGAGACTGTCTCATTTCTCTGCTCAAAGGCTGTCAGAGATGACTGAGATTTGAAAATGCTTTCTGATGTTGACGAGGTCAAGGGAGACAGAGCTGCCTACCATCAGTCACTGCATCAGTGGTGGGATGGGAGGACACGTGAGAGGGAGAATCGAAAAAAAAAAATAGTGAAATTATTGTCTCTGGAGAACCAGATAAAACAAAATAAATAGTATAGAATAAAATACGGGAGAAAGAAGAGGCACAGGTCAAACAGTCATAGCAAAGTTTATGGCATTAGTATTCAGCTGGAATAAGGGAAAATATCTTGGTTCCCAACTGGGGATGTTCTGAAGAAAGGGAAACTGACTGGAGGCAAAAGATATATTAATATTACTCCACTTAATCAATACATAAAATCCTCCAATGTGTTTTTTGTACAAGCCTGCTCTGCAAAGTTAACACCTGCAGTGTTTTCTGATTTCATCTAATTGTGCTTGCAATAGTTCAAATCAAGACTGCTCAAACCAGCTAGGAATTGAATTGGGCCATGGGAGTGGGCAGATGAGCTGCCACAAGTTGAACTCATCTTGCCTGAAGAAAGTGGACTAATGTCACTGTTACCCTTAAAGATGGGCTTTCTCTGTCCCATCTCACACAGAAGCAGCAGGAGGCTCCTTGGATCAACCTGGGACATCATATTTAACTGGTGATTTCCAAAGTTCACAAAAGAACCTTGCATGTGGGAGATAGTTCTCCATGGGCCATACTTCTACACAAGGATACCCAGCTGGACTGATCTCAAATAACCTACATCTCAAATCTGTTCAGGTGTCCCTTCTATAGGGGCATATGCCCAGATTTAGAGTACTTGCATTGGTCTCCAGCATACCAGTATGCACAGGTAGCTGGTTTTATTATTGATTTCATGAAAACATTAGACAAAGACAAAAGTGATGTCACTATTTATAACTGGAGACTTATACTGGCCATATCTTTCCTAATTTTTAGAGCTCTGATTTTAGCTAAAATCACTGACTTTCTGAAATCACAAGTCATTTTGGAAGTGTCTAAGGAAGCTTTTAAGACATTGTGGATGTCTATTTCCAACAACTTTGCCCAAGGCATCCTTTTTTTTTTTTTTTTTTTTTTTTTAAAAAAATGAAAAAATAAGTACATTTGAGTTTCACCATTCCCTTTCCGGGTGTTGATGGTGCCCAGTTGTGTTGGTAGCGGCTCTTGAACTCGTCAGTGTAACAAGTTGTAGCATTCTAGCAAAGAAAGTAAAAAGTAGCAACAAAGGACAGCAAGTTCTGTGACAAATACCCTTCTGCAGCCTATTGTTTCAGTGTTTACTAGAACTGAGGCAAGCAAAGGATTTCATATGTACAGCAACATAACTAACACAGTTAAAATAATTTGTGTCCATTTCTCCACGATGTTCCCCTTATAAGCAGGCAAAGTTGGACTTGCTGATCCATGTGTCCTGGTCAGGAAACACCTTGTAGTTTGCCCAAAATCTCAACTGTGTGAAGCATTTATGACTGTGGTGTCACAAACCTTCTCCTGCTCCATGATTCTTCAGTTTGCTGCAGTGCCTGGTGGACCACAGAAGCTGCTACCCACTCTCAGATGGGCTCCTAGAATCAGAGGGAGGCTGTAGTGATGTGCTGGGATAAGGGAATGCCACCCTAGAAAGCTACATGCTTCAAAGGAACCTACAAGGTGATAAAAGTCCTGTTTTATGACCCCTTCTTTGTCAGATGACCCAACGTTTAAGAAGTGGCCTGTATGTGTGTGACAAGTAACCATTTTGTCTTATATATGGGAAGAAAGACATGGGAGAAGGTGTGTAAAATGGGTCCATATGTACCTGGTAACATTATCTAGTCAGCCATAACTGAGCACCGAGGATGATGACAGCGCATTTAACAACAACATATTGCTGCACCACATCTCAGTAGCCATGCATATCAGAAGAGAGGGCATAGCAGGTAGCAGGACTTGACTGCACATGACTGCATTCACAGCTCCACATTGCAAATCACACCCCACCAGAGCCAGTTTAAGACATTTCCACTCCCAGATCTCATTGGTAGAGACTCATTGCAGTATCTCCTTTCCCTAAAGATTAGTATGCCTTTAATTGTGTCAAATCAGCTGTTTGGAGGGTTGATATCTAACCCTGGATCAGTGAAATGATCTGAATTTTAAAAATGCTTTCCTCCAAAGACCTTTAAATTTTAATTTTTTTTTTTTTTTTTTTTTTTTTTTTTTGCTTATGTGCTTGGTTTTAAGTAGGCTGTTTCACAGATCTGGTTTGATGCTAAGCCAAATATAGTCTTAAATCAGTACAGCTGAGTGGGAGCCAATCTTCAGAGGTCATAGCAGTTTTGCTTTAGGTAAGGAAGGACGCTCCCTCTCAAACTCTGCCTGTGCAGGTGATACAGAGCCACAATTATTTCTGTATTAAGAAATGTGGAGAACAATTAGTTCTGTATTAATAAATTAGATAGTGCCAGGCCCATTTAACACTAGAGTCAGGTGGCATAAGATGGTCTATGTCCATACTATTAAACTCTCTGGACCTCCAAAACTGAGTGGCTACATCCAGACTACCTATTGGGAATGGTCTCTGGACCATGCCAACTCCAAGACTGTGTCAGGAGAGCATTCAGAGCCAGATTACACCAGGACAGTTAAAATGTTTAATCTGTATACCGATGGCCTGTAACTATTTAATTTGCTATTACAGACATAGTCACAGAGTTTAAATTTTAATTCTCTCAAAGCCCATAGTTAGGGCCTGTCTAAGGATACAGATTATTGTACATCTTTTTATGCGTTTTTTTGCTTTTCACAGCAATCCAGTCTGAGGTCCTGAACCTGGCTACTCGTTCCCATCTTCCTCATATTGCTGTCTACTCTCCTGCTTACCACTAGTTCTGCCATCAAAATTATTTGTATGTTATGTCGTAAACTGTATCAGTGAAATGACAGCAAGGGAAATAAAGACAGCAGGACACAGCATTAGTAATTTGCTTACACTAATTTATTTATTTCAAAGTGAAGGCACCATGCATTAAATCTCAAGGTGGCTTCCTGATCATTATTTTATCCTAACAGTAGGGAACGCTAAATAATCTAGTGTATGACCTAAACTGAGAAAATGTGGAAAGGGATATTGCATCTATGTTGTCACCAAGGAAACAAGAAGCAGTGACAGTTTTCACCAGCTGAGCACTCACCTCTATGCCTTTAGTTCACCTGGAGGTAGCAACCTGGCACTTTCATTAGGGATGGGTAAAGCAGAAGGTATAAAAATAACAGTAGAGAGAAAAATATTAAAAAAACAGGGAGAGAGAAAATAAATAATTTATTCTTTCCCACATACTCACATAGTTGCAATAGGGTAGATGATTACAAAGCAGGGGTGACTGTGCCTTGCAAAAGTGAAATTCATTAGTTCCAGGAAACCCAGACCTGCAAAGACAGTTGGGTACTACCCGGTTAGGTACCACCTGGAGCAGAGCTCATGCGAGTTTCTGAGACAGAAGCTGAAAACACCTTTAGAGATTTGGAGCAAAAATCCCATCTGCTGTGTAAGAAAAGTAAACAAAGAGGAATAACTTTTGAAACAAGGGACTAACATGAGTTTCCTAAGTCTATAATCAGCTTAAAGGTGTAAATTCAAACAGCACTCAGTTCACACTCGCTTTTCTTTAATTAGACTTACAAGTAAATAGAGATAAATATGATTGTTTCTTTGCATCTAAAATTTCCATTTGTTTCAAACTCTTTTAATTGCTACTTCGGTGGTTATGAGATAAAGATTTTCTTCTTACCTTTAAACCTCATCAAAATGAGCTTAAAACATAACCCTCCTCCCTCCCTGGGAGGAAATTCTTCTTAGGTGCTTTCTGCATCTACAAGCTCTGGGACTTATCTGTGCTTATGAGGAAAGCAATTTTCTCCTTATAACAAGATTTTACTCTGGAGTAAAATATATTTTATTTGGGATAGTTTTAGTTTATATAGCTACAATAAGCTTCCACCTAATGCTTTCATTTTATTTGTATTTTTTAGGTGATCTAGAAGTACTTACCCTAGTCATTTAAAAATCAAGCAAATAAACACATAAACGTTTTTCACATAGCATTCTATTAAAAAAAAAAAAAAAGCATCAGAGAAAGCGAGTATCCAACAACAACAACTTGGAGTAGATTTACAGTTCTTCAGCCTTTGCTCTAGCCCTGGAGCCTGATGGGACGCTGGTGTCCTTGGAGGAATGGTAGAAGGAATTGCTAGGGGCCAATTGCTGATTTTATCATTCAAACACAAAATTTGTTACACCACTTTATCGGTCACAGGGAAAGCAATTATAGTGTGGTTCAATTTTCCACTCAATGGCTGTACTGGGGATCAAAGTCAGTTTTTTATGATGGAGAAAAAATGTTTTGCTATTTTGTTTGTTATTTAAAAATAATAATAATAAAAAGCTTGCACTTTCAGTACAATACTGTTTTTGCCTCTGTGCCTTTTTTCTTTCTTGAGATAGAGCTGATTATTTTGGTTTTCCTCTTGTTAAATAATCAGGGTATTTTGTTGGTGGTTTGTGGGTTTTTTTCTTTCTCTCCTCATCATTGACTAAAGTCATTGCATTGTAGAAATGAAATTGTCACGCTTAAAAGCAGTACAGCATTAGAACTCTAATCACAAACACTGGAGGTAAAATAGTCTGTATGACACATTTCTTAATATGAACTGTTTTCTTTTGATACTCTTTCAAACAAGAAAGATATTCACTGTGAACTTTTATGTCTTTAGCCACATAGAGACTAATTGTCATTGTGATACAAAATACTTCAGTATCATGTTAAAATACAATCTAGTTGCAAAAGCAGACAGACATATTTGGTGATCATACAAAAAAAACCTGAACTCCACTGTAGCTGATAAATCACCCACAGATCTCTCTTTTAACATAGAATATATAGATATTATTCTCTGAAAAGAGAAAACAAAATAAGGAATCAGAAAGGACAACAATGGAGGAAGGAAAGTGCATTTCCTCAACTGGAAGTGTAGTAATCACACTTACACAGAGCTTTTATTTGCAAAGCTCTTTACAAATGTTAACTAATATATCCTTCAGACACTCCTGTGCAGTAAGAATTTGACTAGTAAGAGCACAATGTTGCCACATCAAAGAAAATCACATCAATTATTTAGACAAATATTTTAATCACTCATTCTCAGAAAGCAAAACATAATTTCCTAAATGTTTTTTCTTCATTCGTTTTTTTTTTTTTTTTTTTTTCCTCTTTGAACTGGTTTAACACAGTCTTCTTAGAGTGGCTGCATTTCAGACCAACGCACAATTTCAAGATCCTCGGATCACTTTTGCTGTTGTTGCTGTAAAACTTGCCTCTTTCTTTCTGTTAAAATCAGATTTGTCCTTGCTAGAAGTAGTCTCTGTTCGGTAGGAACTTATATGCCTTCTTCTATCAAGTGTTCACTTTGAATGTGACCTTATTAAGTTAAACAAATGCTTAGGTAAGTACTTTATTATACTAAGCTTCAACACAGAGAGCAATACCCAGAAAAAAAAAAAAAAAAAATCATTAAAATTTTCAGAATCATTTTATTTTCAGAAGGATAAAAAAGAAGGATAAAAAAATTTTGAATGTTGGATGTCTTTTAATCTTGTGATGTTTCTATCACTGCTGTGGTTCATGGGTGATGAGACATTTGGTGAATATGTTCCAGGAGCCAGGATACCAAGTACCATCTGTGAGATAACACACACTACAACTTCTGCTAGACAGGATGTGAAACCTTCAGCAACCTAGAGGAAGGTCTCATATCTCACCACTCAGCTTCAAGGTTAAACAACAAAGATCATGCAACATGTGCTGGATACAGCATGGATGTGGAATGGTTTCTCTTCTCTTGTATCAAGGGCACTTTGATGGCTTGTAAAGACACAGGATTCACCAAACTGGATTTTTCCATGGAGGTGCTGGAAAAATTTCACAGTCAAACATCTGTCAGGTTATCTCTGAGCTTCTCCACTATGGCTTTTGGATCTTCTGATCAGTCAGTTACAGTTCAGACAATAGATGCTCAACAGAGTTGGGTGAAAAATAAAATCTAAAAAAATAATCCTCCCACCTCCAAAATGGTTGGGAATTGTTGAAAACTTCCATTTACCTTTTGGAATAATTTTTCATATTTTTCTTCAAACCATCATATATATTTATTTACTGCATTCCTACAGTATTAATCAACATAAATGATAGAACCACAGACATTTTTAAGTACTTTGTATGGGGGAATTAAAGAAAATATGGTCCTTTTTAAAGAATAATATTTGTCTGAAAGATTTTGACTAGCTCTACCACTCAGATACTATGGAGAGGATCCTCCTGAAAAATTCCCAATCTGCCCTGACACAGAAGCAACATAGAGCTTGACATGTAGTAACTACTCACAACGTTTGTTCATACACTCACACATATGCATGTTCACGTGTGCACAAATCTACATGCTCTGCATTCCAGGCATTTCAGAGCAGGGACTGCAATAATATTCTTTTAGAGCATCCCATGTGTTCCTTCTAAATTCTACGCTAGGAAAGTTCATAAGAACAGTTCCCACTTTTTATGTGTTGTGTTACATGTAAGAAAACAAAAGAAAATTTTGAAAAGAATAGATGAAGGAGAAATAAGAGGAAACAGAAAAGAAAAAGGATAAAAAGATAAAGAAAAAAGAAAAATAAAGGAAAAAAGAAAAAATTAAAATGAAAAGGAAGAAGAAAAGGAAAAAGGAAAAAGGAAAAAGGAGAAAGGAGAAAGGAGAAAGGAGAAAGGAAAAAGGAGAAAGGAGAAAGGAAAAAGGAGAAAGGAGAAAGGAGAAAGGAGAAAGGAGAAAGGAAAAAGGAAAAAGGAAAAAAGCAAAGCTCAGGGGGTTGAGTCTGACCTGCAATCAGTACAGCTCAGTTTGAAAAACCTCCTGCTTCAAAATATTAGCTCTGAATTAATGCTTGACAATTCCAGTTCCTGTAACAGCAAAGAAGACTTCGTTCCCAGGCACTATTTGAGGAACCCAATTTTGTTTAATATATTTGCCTGCTTACAGTAAAATAAAAATAAAAAATCATTACTTTGTCCTCCCCAGCTATAAAAGCAACCAGACAGCTCCACTCTGACAAATTCAAATTAGTGGAAGGTTTCTCCCACCTGGGAGGCGGAAACCCTGGCCTGTAGTCAGAGATAAATTTTTCAGTAAACCTGCACCTAGAGTGATTAAGGGAAGCCTCCCAATTTACTTTGTCACAGCTGAGCTGATAACATAGCAGAGTTGCCTTTTTGTTGATGTCCAGTGTCATGCAGGGAAGCAAGAGTGATGGGGTAGGGAAAGGAAGAGGTCAGTGATGTGAGAAGCTCTGCAGATGGGGAGAATGAAACCAGGTTCACCCACCTGACTGCATGTAAAGGGACTAATGCTGGCCTGATGGATGCTGCTAAGTCTGCTTGTCCATGTCTCATAAATAGTAAGTTTTGGAAGATTCCCAATAAACACAATGAAATTAAATGTACTGCAACAACTAGAAGCAAGAGGCAAATATATCCTTAACTCAACAATAACCAGCAAGTGCCAGTAATTCACCCCACTCTCTTTTCAATCCTTTGCTTTCCTTCTCATACTTCCTCATTTTTTTGGCTAACATTTCCCCATTTGAGATTTTGTTTTGAAGAAAATGCAGGTCTCACAAAGATCTGAGTCATTTCAGAGACTTTCTTATTTTTAAAAGATTAATTACTATGGAAACAACTTGCTATGGAACATGATGATGCAGGATGAGTTTTTAAGGAAAGAGTCAATCTGTTTACTCCTGACTGAAGTGTTGGGGGAAAATGTACATATAAATGTAGTAGTATAGCAGGAACTCTGGGATGTACAGCATTGCTGGGAGGTGAGACTTCCTCGTCTGAAGTGTGAGGTTTTCTCAATTATCCTCTTTAGGGATCCAAGGGATTTGTGAAGTGAGCAAATGCATCTGGCATGCAAGATCATATAAAGAGACAAAAGATCACAGAACAACTGAAGCTAACATATAAGATTATGGAAAGAAAATGTGGACACAGGTCTTGTGATGGGATGCATGAGATTGTAGTTGAAGGTTGAATCCCTGCTCTGTAAAGGGGATGGATGTCATGCCCAGTGTTGTCACAGAGACAGTTTGGATCACCATAACAGTTTTCCAGATCCTACCTTTTCTTCTTTTATTTTCTTTAATTTGTGAATGACTGTGCCAGCCTCTGAGGATCAAGTTGGTGAACTCCAGACATAAAAGCAATGTTCTCCAGAGTGTGAGGTAAAAAAAGCAGCTTTCTGAGCTAGCAGGAATAACAAGCTCTCTGAAACATCACGGAGAGTGGTCTATCTCAGACAAGTATTCTTCTCTCATAGTCAGCTGGAGAAGTCAGCTTGTAATGGTCATGATTTAGATTAACCTGTGTACTGTAATAGAGAAGGAGCTTAATTTTAACAGCTCATTACAGAGAGGTAGTTCAGCAAAATGGCTCTCACCACCTCAGCTGAGAGGGATGGCTGAGTAGCTATTCATTTGGGGCTAGCAGTGAGTTTGCATTCAACACCTAATTCTTTGGGAAGTGGACAAAATTAACCGATGTGGAATTCTTTCTCTGAATGTCATAAATGGAGAACAACTATTGCTTTCAAATCTTTACACAAGCAACAATGAGAATTGTCTTATGATGGGTGATTTCATGGCACTTTGATTAGACAATAATTTGGAAAGTCTGGGTTTAAATATCTGTGGCTGAAAGCTGATAAATATGTTGTCAGTTCTTTTTTGTGTTCTCCTCAAAAATACAATACGACAATAAAATGCTCATTCTTGTACTTTGCTGCTAGTAAGTCAGTCTCACTCTGTGTACTAGTAGGAACACTTTTGCATTCTCTTTTCAAAAAAGGCCAAAAATAATTTGGGGGGTGTTCTTTCTCGTTTTATACAAGCCTTATTATAGAAATACACAATATTGTATTTTAAAGAAAAGAAACACTAATGTTTGATGGCATTCCTTTGACAACATGTCATGTCTCAATCTAAATTAAAACCACATCTGACACACCAAAAACCTTGTCTTGATCTGTCTTGTTTGGATAGTGCCAGTCCATGATATGACCTGAAATCCATTCCTTGAGGTCATTTAGACGGACTCATTGAAGCAATATATACTGGCTTCATATATTGGCTGCTGGTCAATGAAAAAACTCTGTCTAATGTGACACTGGAGACTCTATCCCTGCCTGAAAGTAGTAAATGGATTTGATTTGGGGAAGGGAGGGAAGGAAGTGCAAAGTCTCTCAAAGGGAAAGTTCAGTAATATGGCCCTACCTCACATGAATAGTCCCTGTGGATCACCTCCTTTTCTCACATGGATGAGCACAGATAAGGATAGCTCAAAGTTAGAGAGCACCTGACTTGGAAGAAATGAATCTTGTTTTTCCTCCCTGGGTTTACTATTGTGTCACCTTGGGAAAAGGCCCTACAACAGTTATACGAAATTTTTTCCAGGTGGAAAAAGTAGGAGATTCCTGCTTTAGTGAATTCACTCCAATAGTTGCACACAGCAAGAGTGAGAACCTTTGCAAAATTGTTCAGATGACTTTCAGATAAAAACTACAGTATAGTATATCTCTTCCAGAGTGCTAGGGAAAATACTAAGCAAAAGCAAAATCCTTAGACCTTTATTTTCAGTCCTCTATCTTGTCCTGAGAATTGTGAGGTCTACTATAAGTTAACTCAAACTATTTTATATCTCCTTGGATAAACACCGTGGCTTAGGGAAAGAAGAATTATGTCTATACCGGTAAATTAAACATGCCTAGACTAATTCTCCATTGCTGAGGCCAGCTGGCACAGAATGGCCCACATCCATACTCTTGAACTCACTTAGCTTCTTGAGCAAGGAAGCTGCATCTGAAATGCCTACTGGCATGGGTCCTTGGCTTTTCCTAATTTGCAAATGGTTTGGGTGAGGGCTAGGGGCCCAGAGCCAAATAGCCTCCCATTCGCATAGTATAATTGTATAGATTATCAAGTTTCAGTGCTCAAGAATATTTCCTGGAGCTGTTTAGTTTACTAAGATAGATCACAAACATCCCCTCCTCCAAGCGTTTTGCCAGGGAGAGTACAATTAAGCAGGCATGGAAAAAAAAGGGAGACTCTCATCCTTCAAAAAAAGGCTGTGTCTGTGATCCTAAACTGTCACTCTTATCCTTTCCCCTGAATCCCTCCTGCCTTGGCTCTACCCTACCCATCTCATCAAGGTTGCTGAAGGGCCACTTTCATGCTTGACCCCACTGGGATAAGAATGAAGAATTTACAGGTCCTCATGCCATGGAGATGCATTAGGTTGTTTAATCCACTTTCATTGTATTAACACCCTTGGAAGGCATTAACAATTCACTCTGTTTTTAGTTTAGTGACAAGTGTCTTGATTAAAGCTTCTTCAGAAGGTTATCTACACCTGATCTGAAGACACTGAATGTTGGAAACTCCATCCCTTGCCCTGACAATGTGTTCCAGTTCCACATTGCCCTCACAGTTTAAAATGTGTGTCTAATTCTTCATTCAAATTTCTCTGCTTCCAGCTTTCAGTCACTGGATTTTGTTATGCCTTTACCTGCCTGATTAAACAGCCTGTTAGTTCAGGGTAGTTTCTTCTTGAAAAAGTAGGGCTGCTATGTCTTCATTTTCTTTTTGATAAGTCTGGGCTCTTCAAGTCTCTGATGATAAGATGTTTTCTCCCACCTATCTGGGAGAAATTCTGCAATGTATTTTTCTGCTATTAAGGACATAAGAACACCTGTACTGTAGTTCTTTTTTCTCTTTCTTACTATTTCCCTATGGTGGTAGGCAGTATCTAGTAGGCATATTAGCCTTTCCAGATGTGGAACTCCCTCAAAAATATCACTGACCTGGTATTCTTCCTGGTATTCCCTTGTCTTGAGATTCCAGTTCACTATAGTCCAGACTATTAAACTAAGCAGTGGTAGGGCATGGGCATAGGCTCTTGAACTTTACCGTCTGTGCTGCTAAATTGTTAAAGGGTTCCTTGCAATGCTTTTGGCTTCCAGTACAACTCCTCAGTGGGCTTTGGGATCTAATACAGCCTTTCACAATGAGCAGTTTGGATACAACCAATCATTTTGGAGAGTGAGAGAGTTTAATAGTATGGAGGTGGCCAACCTATGTCAGACAGCCTCCAGGTTTTAGAACAGGACCTGACACTTATACATTTACAGATATAGGCTAAAAGCTCAGGTTCCTTTTCAGAAATTCTTTTGATAGCTATTCCAGATAGAAGTCAGCAGCTATGCATATTGCAGACAAAAAATATATTTATTTAAAACTAACCAAACCTAGTAAGGAGACTTGGTTAAAAACAGAACTTTAGAGATTTATAAACTTCAAAATAAAGGTAATTGTTACTGACTTGTCACAACTAGCTTTCACAGTTGAAAATCACTGCCTTGAAATGAATTATAAGAACTGAACAAAGCTACACATTACATGTTCTTTTTACAAGACAGTCTGACTGCAGTTCCACCTGCTCATCCTATCAAACTCCTGTGAGGAGATGGAGTGGAGTAGATATTGCCACAGCCAGCTGCACCTCTTTCACATGGAAGGTAAGCTCTTTGAGGGATTTGTACATGTGAGAGCCAAAGCATGTTGTCGTGTACGGGAAGTGGGGAAGGGGTTTCAGTTCTCACATTTCCACCTTCTGTGCTCCACACCTCTCCAGCACCTGATTTCATAGCACTTTCAATGATGGGAGTTGAATAAAGGTGAGTGTTGTCATGGTTAAGTTAAACTTTCTGTTATCATGCTTTTGCCAGAGATTATTTCAAGTGTTAATACACTTCATTGTGAATGAGTCCCCTAACTTCCTGCATTGCTTTCTGTCATGATTTGGATCACAACAGAATTAACAAGACATCTTTGCACTCCTTTCCTGGCATGCATTTTCTGCAGGCAGAGAAACTCTTGGCAGTGATTTGTCTTGTCGACTTCAATGGCTGAGCCTTTCCTCCCAGAAGCAATCCAGATTTCCATCTATGAATTGCTTCCATAAGGTCAGGACATGTTATTTTATACAAAAGCTTTCCTGGAATCCCCCCTGAAGCTCCTAGCAGTCGTCTTCCATAAGCCCCTTGTCTGGGGGTAGCAGAAGCAGTTTGGCAGAATCAGAGGGGTATGCTTGAAGCATGTGACATTTTCCAAAGGGGTAGACCTGAATTTCCAGGTGCAGCATCTCCTCAGAACAGAGACAGGATATTCAGCAGGATTTCAGAATGGAACTTTACAACTAGCGGATCGTCTACAAGAAAAGCCTCTCTGTTAACCAGTCCCTGACTTGCAGAAGATCCCAAGATGGCAGACACCTTCTAAATACATGGAATAAGTATGACACGTGGTATTTCATATCCTGAGATAGATTGAATCCCCTCTCATACTAACAGTAGTCATTAAGTGTGATTCTACTTTTGCAACTCATTTCAGCCTTGTGAAAGCAGCAGTTAGTTTGAAATGGTGTTACATGTCCTGAGAAAGTAAGGTTAAATTCTTAAGGATTTTCATATTCAGTGGATCAATAAAGACTATGTCTTCTGTTTGGTTATTCATTGTGCTGTACTAACCTGAACTATACAGTAACCCAGGCTCAAGGTATTATAAATGTTATTCCATCTATAAACCTTTGGAGCTTGAGACATACTTGAATTGTTTCTCTAGTTGCTCTGAATAACTGGGAAATATTTTTTTTTTATTTTTTTACATAAAGAAGGAGAGTTAGAAGATTCAAGATAATAGTAATAGACTCACCAGAAACAAAGCCTGCTGTATGTTGCTTGGCTTAGAAACAAATAACCATTTGTAGTATTTTGTGTAGTCAATTGTAATGCAAGTGCATATCTGAAACACAATTTGATAAAATTGCTGCAAACTCTGTATTTATTTGAAAACAGTTTACTGAACAAAACTACTTCATTATCACCTTTACTTAGCCAGTCACAAACATAGATTTCTGTCTTGTGTGCAAAAGCTGCAAGTTCTGTAAACAATACGACTGTAAACAGCACTAAAAGTAAGCATGGATGATTAACTGCAGAGCAGCAAATTTAATTTGAGCAGTTTTGACAGGTTGTGTTGCTTGGGTTGAACTTGAAATAATGTCTTGACATATCAGTGGTTCTTGTGCTTTTCCAGGCTGAGTTGTTCCTTAAGGTGTTGAGTCATATAACTTGATGATGGAGTGTCAAACATAATGTGTTAAACCTGAAGAAAGAAAATAACAGATACTATGATGATCAGCACATGTTAAAGTATGTTTTACTGTTTCTAATTAAAAAGAGTAGATTTTCAGATATTTCAGTTCAATACATAGCTTTGAAATGACCCCACTGCACAAAACAAGAGGTACATACTGTTTTAAATGGATGGAAAAACCAGATTAAGATATTTCCATTTAAATTAAACAATAGTTTACGGTTTAGGATAAATAGTTTAATGTGTTTCTGTGAGGCTAAGAACACCATTAAATGAATTTCAAGACAAAATATCAACACCAAGAACATCTAGCAGAATAAAGCCCAGTAAAAGGCATCCACTAGAAAATATGCGATGTGAAGTGGCTTAGTGGTATTTGCATGCAAGGAGATGGCAGCAGTATAAGTGAGAGATAACAGAATAGTTGAGATGGAGAGTAAAATTTATCATAACATGTCTAGTGATGATTAAAAGCCTGTGCTTATTAGATGCATAAAATGTATTACTAAATCATTTTTGGAACATATAATTTTCCAATTATTTATGCATCACAGTAATTAATGATAGGAGGGACAGAGTCAATGATTCACTGTGTAATACATATGATAGTTACCTGGGGAGGAAAAAATTACAGTGCTACCAATTATTTGCTTTAATGTTTTTGTAATTATGCCCTACACCCAAGTTGAAAATTTCTTTAATTCTTTTTTAAACCCTTCATTCCTAACAATGAAACTGCTTTCTTTTTAGACCTTCAATTAAGTCTAATTTTTAAGCTGCCATCCAAGAAATATACAATTCCATAAATGCCTCGTTTGCTTTTATATTTTGCTGGCAACGGTCTGCAAGTATGAAATCTTGCCCTTCAAGCATCTTATTGACGAACTAATTTAGCCAGTCTGAAGGATGATCTTATGTTTAATACACGTGGCTAGGATATACGTAATCTCAGTTTCTTTTCTACTTCGGCCTTAACTTCTTAACTGCAGGAAAATGAACAAAAGCCCTTGAGCTGTTTCTCACCAGGTAGGTCTTTATTCCTGTGGATGGGAAGGGAGAAATATTTCTGCATTCACCAGAGTCACTTTTTTACTGCACATTTCTCATGTTCGCTCTTTTGGGGTGGAGGGATCTACAGATGATGAGAAAGAAGTGCCAATCAGAAAAAGAAAGCCTGTGATGTAGGGCCAGCTGAGCCGAATTCGTTCTTATTTAATGGTACAGGACTACAGTGTAAATGTTTATATTTGTGTTAGTCACATTGGGGTCCTTTGGAAATAAGGCAATGGAAATAAACAAACACCTTGGGGTCAATTCATCTGATGTATCTAGGAAGTTTTGTTTACAATGCCATAAATTATGTCCTAAAAATGTCTCTTTCTCTCAGTAGACTACAAAAGGCATCGTAACTAGTTTAGATTAACTCATCTAATTTTAGATAGTTAGAAAGTCCAACCCCTCCAACTACCTCTATACTGCCCTATGAAAATTCTGGCACTGGAATGCAATTGCACATATTCTTAAATGTTTGAGTGACGTGGCATGGCATGTGTTTTTTTTTTTCCCATGCAACAAAAACAATTTATGAAATGTCTCTCAGACACTGCTCATGAGCTACTACTAGGGACTATTCCCAAAAAACAGTCTAGATGAATCCATCCAGTTTTCAAAAAGAAAATAAAATGGGATGGGTGCAACCTCTTTTGTGCCAATTTGCCCCAAGAATAGAGAAATGCCCTGGTCCATCCCAAGATTTGGGTGGACACTTTGAACTTAGCTACCACCAGGCAACCAGGCAATCACACATAATTTGGTAGAAAGCACACAAGTCATGCAGTTTCACATACTGAATCCTGCTCTTACCATTCTTCACCTCACAATGAGCCCCCCACAAGGCTACATGCTGCTACACATTGTGCATCTGCAGGGACGTTTCCTCTTTCTGTTCCCACTCAAATCAGAAGTCACAACTATTCTTCCAAAAGATCAGGCTGCATTTCTCATATAACTGCCAGCATTTGGGGATTTTAGTGTCATGGTTTCCAGGGAGTACACTGAAATTTAGTGACCTGATATGAACTTTTCCCTTTCTAAGAACCCTATCTAGCAACCTCTGTTTTGCTGTCAGCTCTGACAGACAAAAGTCATCTTTTTTCTCTGTGGGCCAGGCACAGTGCTCCCAAACAATTCATGCAGCTCCCACAGGACAAGAGAAAGCATTTCCTTTGAACTACAACCAAGTGCCTTTTCTAGAGCAGACTTAGTAGTGTTTAAAGGATTTATTTAATTCTTTTCCCTCAACTAAATAAGCTTGGAGGGTTAGACTTTCCTGTGAAGAAGATTTTTAAAAAATAAGAAAAGTGTGGTGCATTTTGGCAGATTATGTGGGTGGTATATGAATCAATAAAGCTTCCAGCTATACAAAGCCTTTGGGTGCATTGAGATGTTTGTTTGTTTTTTATTTATTCCAAACAGAGTTAAATCTGAATAGTTTTTTTTTTATTATTTTTGTCAAGAAATGAGGATGTAACCCTCCCTCCACCCTTCCCTGTTACAAATGTACCCGTATCATTTATTTGTTGCAAATATTCATAAGGAAAAACTGTTGATGCTAATGATGGAAAATATATTCTCAAGATTCTTCCTCCATGTCTGCTCAGGCATATGTATATGCATTATGTACTGGAGATTAGATACCAGTGTTCCCAGCTGAGTCTGCTGTTCTGCTACACACAGTCTGGTGAAGGCAATGGCAAAGTTGATAGAAACCTTAACTGATCCCAAGATCCATGGAGTTTTCTGGGTTGCTAATGTAATGTTGCTTTTGGATATTATGACCTGGTCCATGCTGTAAATTGTCTGTGGCAGGAATAAATTAAGGATCATTTTTCTCCATTTTTACCTAAGCTTTTTGGTGTGCTTGTAGTGGCCAGAGCTGACTGCTGAGGTTCTAAGTTCATGAAAGGTAACAAAAAGTGTCTGTGGTGGCCAAAATCTGTCATGGGGAAAAAGGCTGAGTTACTAATTCTTACTGGTTTTTCGAGGTCTTTTGAAAATAAAAGCTCCAAATTATAGAAAAGAATAGAGTGTTTCAGTTGGAAGGGACTTACAGCAATCATCTAGTCCAACTGCCTGACCACTTCAGGGCTGACCAAAAGTTAAAGTATGTTGTTAAGCGCATTGTCCTAATGTTTCTTAAACATTGACAGGCTTGGGGCATCGACCACCTCTCCAGGAAGCCTGTTACAGCATTTGATCACCCTCTCGGTAAAGAAATGCTTCCTAAAGTCCATGCATTCTATCACTGGATCCCAGGGAGAAGAGATGAGCACCTCCCTTTCCACATTCTCTCCTCAGGATGCTGTAGAAAGAAAGCACTGTCACCCCTTGCTCCCACCCAAGCTCCCATCTTTCGTAAGTACGTTCCAGATTAGGAGAAAGGAAACAGAATAGCTATTGATTTCCATGAGCTTTGCAAGAGTCATTTCATTCTGCAATGATACATCCATGGAAAGGAATGAAGATACAATCTCTGCAGTAGACTAAAATGGTGAATATCTCACCTGGAAATGAGCTCAAGGCTCACGGACATGTTAATGATGAACAAACACTTGCAACACAACAACCTTCTAAAAAAGCCTGGAAATGCCATGATAGCAACATCAAGACACTTTCAGTCAGGAATTATCTATTCTGCAATATTTAACATTCACGTTAGCTCTGGGAATGCAAGATTGTTGGAGAGTGAATAATGAAACATTTAGATAGAGCCATCAGAAAACAATGTGGACATATATAGTCCCCGACGTTCAGTTTGGTCAGTAGCCATTACTAAATTGATGCTGTACAAACTGAAAAGGTTGTTTATGGGACTCAAAGCCAGACCAAATGAATGACATTTGCTTTCTGTGATATGACAGAAATTAGACTAATGATCATAATGGTCCCCTTTGATTTAAAATATCTAAGAGCTGCCTATAATTGTGATATAATTGGAACTGGCTGATGGAAATTAATCAATTTTAGATGTAGAGATCAATGATGGTAACAAAGATTTGAAAATAAGACGATCCTTATTTTTCATGAAACAGCAAGGTCCTAGATGGTTGTATGTCAAAGTGAGAATTATCAGAGTGAAACTGGAAGTCTATTATGCAACTGTCTATATCTGGGGTGACTGTCTGGACTCGCATCAAGTCAAAGGAAAGAAACAGGCTGAATTTATCTCTTGAAAAGGTCTAAATTGGATCACACATGAGTAGTAGTCTAATAGTTTCACTTTCTTCACTGAGAGCCAAAGCTAAATAAGGAAGATGACAGGGCAACAAGATGTTGAAAGTGGTGGAAAGTGGCCCTCATTTTGTATTTCCATTCTTTTACTTGCATTTTTGAGGAATGTTACAGAAGCCTTAGAACTTTGGGCTGTATGATTATGGTAAATTGACAGAAATCTGAATGACTTAGTGGAAAAGAAATCTGGACCACTGAAAGAAACAATGGAGATTTGTTAGGTGATTTTTTTCCTAAACTGTTAACACTGAGTTTTTATTTCCTGAAGAAACTGTACAAGTGGAGATAACATCAGTGAGAGCAGCTGGTAAGGGAGTCAGCCTACAATTTAAGAGGTCAGATTTAGAAGGCTAGATGTAGCAGTCTAGATTTGAGTTCAATGTTTAAGAGGTTTTAAGAGGGCTTAAGAGTATGGATGCAGTTAGACTGTGCCAGCTGACCTAGAGGCCAAGGAGTGGTAGTAGCATTCAATATGCCAGCAAAGACATAGCATTTGTGCTTTTTATGGTGTGTAGGTTTAGTTCCCCTTAAAAGTGGGACAGACTCCTAGTCTGCTTAGGAACTTCTTTAGGCTCAACTTTTTATTTCTCTGCCTTTGAGTCTCACAGATATTTTTTGCAAATCTATCTTTAAGTGATTTGACCATCAAAAACGGCAGGGAACACGACATGCAGTATGCTTGCTATTTAACTACTACTGCTTTTCTAACCAAGGTTAATGCGAGCTGGTCCTTTCTGATATTAGTTAATGTCTGTATCCTTTGTTTCCATTTCTCCTCCTTCTGTTGCTCTAGCAGCCCTCTCAATACCTTCTCCTGCTTTTGTCAGCACAGAGCAGTATACTGTTATTAATGTCTCCTCTCATTCCCAGTCCTTTCTGCATCTCTTTCCTGTTGTTGCCTCCAGTGACATGCAGTGATGATAATGGGATGCAGTGCCACTGGCATGCTGCCCCAAAGCCCTGCAAGGACTAGTTCGGAGGTACAAAATTGCTTAAAAAGCCAGAAGCTTCTCTACCCAAGGGGAGGAAAAAGCAATTGCTTGCTGCGTTAGGATCTGAATGCTCCTTGCCACTTCCTAGCAGAGCAGTTTAGAATCAAGCTCCACTGGATGATAATTGTTTTAACTACCATTGTGGTTCTCTCTTTTATCCAGGGGCATGGCTGGGGAGGATGGGTGAAGTTGTGCAACTGATGTCTGCCTAATTCACAGGGTATTCTTAATTGGTTGGGATAGATCTCCCTGCCCTCCCTTCTCTTGCTTCCACCCACTGAGTTGAAGTTTGATCCTTTACTTACAGCTTTTCCAAAGAAGTTTATGCTTTTCTTACACAGACTGCGTAAAAATAAAGGCAACCAACATCTTCTGAACACAGCCAAGATTAGAAACTCCTTCCTTTTGTTACCAGAAAGAAGGTATGTTTAAAAATCAATAAAGTACAGTGATGTACAATAGTGTACAGTGTAGTGATTTTATAATACAGAGCATTGCAACAAATGCAGCTCAGCTGACAAAGTGTTTGCAGGGGTAAGGTCAGTGATAGGGATGACCACATCAACTTCTTTCAGAAGAAACACGTTGTAATCAAATTTCCTACTTTAGATATTTACAAAGGCTGTTCACGTAGCCTACAAGTTTAGACTCAGTTAAAGAAAGGATGTGCTATTTCTGAAGAACAAACCAAAGCCCCTGAATATATGACTTTCTGCAATGACTACGTTGGGATGGTAGAAACCTCAGTGCTCCCACTGTCTGAGCTGGGAGCCACCCAGACCTAGTTGCTCTGCAGCATGAGGGGCTACAGCATGTCTAAACAGGAGCCTGAATTGCTGTTGACCTGGGAGCCTCAGCTATATGCAGCAGGGAAGATGTTCTGATATGATCCCAGAACCATGCATTTATACCTTTTCCCTTTTAGTCTCTGTCTGAAGGTAATATCAGATGCAAGGGTTGGACCCCTTCACTGTTCTGTTTGTGATATTCTTTGCCTTTGAAAACTATCAATAAACTATTTCAACTGAGTTGCTAGGCGTTAATGAGCCCAATAAATTTCCACACATTAAGATTACTAATTGTATCAAGGAATGTACTCTATCGATGACACCAACAATTTTCACCCTATAACCAATTTTAGTTTCTTTTCGATATAGTCTTATGCAAAATTCACACTATTTCAGTGAAATATACTCAGACATGAGCTCTGAATTTCACTTGCTTGAAAAAACCCTAAAAGTGTTTTAAAACTGCAGTGTTTCCACTACCACTTTGGCTCTTTACCAGTTTTGTACCAGTGAGAAGTCCTTTTGGACTGCTAATCTATTCATCATGTCCTGCAGCATTATTCCCTGCTTCTCTGAAGAGTTCATCTAATCTAGTGGTGCTGTTGTCAAATAATTATGTTGAACATTGTCTGCTGATGCTTGCAGATTCATTCAGATTATGAGGTTTGTTGCATGTCCTCTGTATTTTCCAAAATGCAAGCCATGGTCTTGAATTCTTTTCACTGAAAATATGTACAACTCCTTATGCTGTTCTTGCAAAACTGTGGCTTAGATCTGAAATAGGATAAGCAACAGAGTTCACTTTTCCTGTAGACTCCAGATTTTTCATCAAGTCAATGATATAAAAAGATAGATTGCTAAAGGAAGTCAAAAGTTTCATCGTTAAATCATTTCATGTAGACAAATTTTATTTTGTCAAAATTAATTTTGTCAGGTAATGTATGCACCTGTTCTTACAGAAGCAGCAGAAGCAGTTTCTTGCATGAGGAAAAGAATTGCTGATCATCCACTTTGAAAGATCTTTTGGCTTGGTGCTTGGGGCACTCATCTGTGATGTAAAAAAGTGCAGTAAAAATCCCTAGTCTGCATGAAAGACAGCACTAACTTGAATCTTAATCTCTTCCACCATAATTATCCAGGACTCACACTGTTCATACACTTTATTAGTTAGCAAAAAAATGTTGGTTTTTTTTTTTCTTAAGGGCTAATGCTAACTTTTCCAATAGCCTGAGGGATTTTATTTATTTTCTTCCAGGATCCTATCACAGTGTGATTTCTTCTCCAGTTTTTGGCAGGTAGGCAGGCAGCCAGAATAACCATGACTGATTCAGATGAAAAAATAAATATATCCTCATTTAGACTTTAGAGCCTCACACTCTTTTTGTGCTGTCTAATTCTAAATCTTATTTTGTATCTTCTGGGTTTCAGTGAAGTCTAGTAATCACACTACAGTTTCTCAACTGGCCTCTGCTCCCCAGAGCTTGGCTAGATGAACAAGTTACTGGTCATCAATGCAGGCTGGAGATTTGAGACAGCTTTAGCTTTTAGGTTCCTGTGCTACCTATTTAAGGCAGCTCAGCCCTCTGTGAACATTACTGAGCTTACCTTGCTTGGGAATTTATTCTTCTCTTAGTACATAGAATGATTTAAGGACACCAAATCCTACACCAAACAAAGAAGATACCTTACAACTAAAAATTAATAATGATGAAACTTTTGGAAAATCACTTGAATGTAAAACCTAAAGGCTAGTCATGAACACTGGGTCAAGAAAATGTCACCATGAGGTAAGTCAGTGTGGTCTGAGGCTACCAACACAATGTCCTTACATATTTAAGCAGAGGGGTAATTCTTCAATAGTAAGCTCTGATGTAACTTAGTGGGAGTACCTCATCCATCTGGATACTCTTTATGACTGAAAAAAAAAAGAACAAATGCATTTTGAGAAGAGTGGGGACTTGTGAGGGATAAGTTTAAAAGAAGGGATTAAAAACTGCATACAGCCCTGAGGGGAAGCAATAGTCTACAGACACTGGAAGATTGTAAGCATTAAAGACTGCAAACAAACATGTGAGGTACTAAGAGAGGGTTTAGTTAGATCCCCTTTTCCCATGTGAAATTGTGGATAAATTTCTAGATAAACTTTAGAGGGTTAACTATTTGCTTATAATAGTATTGTGAACAACAGTGTGAGAGAATTTAAAAAATGCCAGCATGGTGCCTAGAAAAATAAGTGTGAATTGACTGTAGGAAGTAACTTTATATAGGCTTGGAGATAGTTTAGTATAATCAGCTTTTTCCATCCATAACTCAGAGGATATTGTGCATTATTAAAAGCAGACACTTCTGACCACTTGACTATTTGTCTCTTACAGCCATAAGTATATGAACGGTAGGTGTTAAAATCAGCCACAGGAGGGCTCTTGCATTATTTTCCTGCAAGCCTTTAAACATATTGAGGATAATAAAGGAAGAAACCTATTCAAGCAAGTATAGACAGAGGCTAAAAAGATCAAGTCAATCTGTGCTCTAGTTCCTGTCAGTATGTACAGGAAAGAAATGTTCTGAATCATGAATAGTTCACTGTGCATTTTATTTCATCTGCTCGTAGAAGCAAGAGTGATTTCCCCTTCTGTGATTTTAGCTAGATGCCATGTTTCTCCAATAATAGGGCACGGTTCAGTGTATATGTTAGAGGTCTGGATATGAGGACTGTGATAAAGATGAAGTTTCCATGGCAGTGTTAAGCATCTACTCCAGGTTTTCCAGACATCTAAATTTGGTGCCATACTAGTCATTACTAAAGCACTTTTTCTCATTTTTGTGCCTACTGTCTTCACTGTGACTTGAGACCCATCAGTCAGTGCTACACCAATTTAGCTGAACTCCCAAAGCAGCATGCTGAATTCCTACAGCAGCAGGCCAGTATACATGGCCCAGGACATTTCGGATGCTCGGATAGGTATCTGATCAGAAGCAGTCACAAGACCCAAAAGAAACTCTTGTGGGGACTGAAGGAGAGGTGATGATTGTTAGACTAGTTGTGAAATAGGGCCTACTCCAAAGGAACAAACATCCACACTGGAGCTGACTCAATCCATATCTTGCTTTCTTCTTTCCCTCAGGAAAAGAAACTCTTACCCTATGCTAGATTTACAGGTGCTGAACAAGAACCTCCCCACCAGTCTGTTGATCTACAGGCTGTCTTTTTTGCCTCAGGGATACCCAGCCAATCTTTCCACTTACCAAGTGTACAGACATAATGTAACTTTATCTTCTTTTTCCTTAGGACATCCCTATCATAATTTGTCGCTTTTCCAGAAAGACTCTATTTCTTGCAGGCCCCTCAGAATCATTCATATCCAAGTACGGGGATCAAAACACTTCCTTTGTACTCAGGGAGAGTCTTCAAAACTTGCTGCTTGTTCTCCAAATTGCTCATGCTTTCCAGATGAAGCATTTGGGGATAGACTGGATGTGTAGAGATTTAGCTTGTTTCTTGCCTTCCAGAAGGAAGGTTTGAAACCCTTTCCTGTTTTTATAAGCAGTTCGTAATACACTGGTAGTGGACCCAGCTTAAGAAAATAATTAAAATTTTGCAAAAATTGGTTTCTTTTTGCCTGTGACATTACAAAAAAAAAAAAAAAAAAAAAAAAGAGGTAAAAGCAGAACAAGAATATTCTGCTGTTCAAGACCTTCACACTAGTGTTAGAAAATTAGTTTCAAACTACAGCTCTGAATGAAACAGTATCAAGACTTTACCTTTGATCTATTCTTCCTCAAATGAAGCATTAAGTTTTTTTCCACTCAGTGGAAAGAGACACCTCATCTCACATAAGTGTTGCTCTGGGAATCGCCATCCATCAGCAGTCATAAAATGTCCTTCTCTTTCTACTGATATGTAAGGAAATTCAAATGACTAAATTCATAACTGGGGACCTCAATTAAATATTTAATAAATAGATTAATAAATAGATTGATAAATTCATATCTTTTACTTGGGTCCCTCAATCTGCTTGCTGAGTGATCAAACCACCAAGCTATTGGCTATTCTGATATGGTTTGAGACATAGGAGGACAATGTTTTGTTTATACATGAAAATGTTTTTTTTCTTTTTTGCCACAAGTTCTGTCCTTGTCTATCTTAGCAAACATCTTCTTTTGAAAAGCTCATTTCTGACAACATTTTTCCAAGGAAAAAATAATTTAATCTGGTAATACATAACCAGCTCTTTGGGACAGAAACAGTTCATATTTTCTGACTGAATCCTTCCTGGAGCACTAAATACCATTTTTTCTGCACTACCCACATTTTAAGAAGCATTCGCCCCTTTGGGTGTTGAGCTTCAAAGGGGAAATCCATCCACAGGTGCCAGTCTGAGGGATGTGAATAGTGTGAGATGCTGTGTTGTTTGTACATCTGCACCTGGTCTGTTTTGAAAATCATCTCCACCACTGCTGCCTCTGGCACTTATCCCCTTTCCTGGCCTGTGATGTTTTTTTTACAACCCCTCAAGGCCCAACATATCTGGCCATCAGGACAGCAAGCCACCAAGCAGTGATGAACAGCAACCATGTGCAGAGAATTCCTTCAGAGTCCCGTCCCCCTGCCGATTTCTCCACTCCTGAACGTTTGCTCTTTCATACTTCATTGGAGAATTGTGTTATCTCCAAGAGATGTGGCCAGGCTTAGTGCAGGAATGTCTGCAACGGCACGCTGCCCTCCTCCCAGAGACACTACAATGGGACAAGTTGCCTAATTGGTAGGAATGGGGGTTCTTCTTGACTACAAGAAATATGAATAAATAAAATAAATAAATAAATTGAAGAAGGCAAGATAAGGAAAAGAGAGTGGGGGGGAGAAGGAAAAAAGAGAGAGCAAGTATTTTTCCCCCCTTCTTCTCCTCTGAAGGAAGCAGCAGTGTCTCCTTGCAGAACGACAACCCTCAGGATACAGCAGTTGTCTTCAAATCTGTGACCATAAAAAATCATTATCTCTGTGAAATACAGCAATTTGGGAGATAATCAAACAGTGACCAGGGGGCAGAGCTGCCAATCTGAAGGATTATGCTCTGTGCACGCTTGATTCTGTCTGACCTTCCTCCGAGCCAGCTGTCAGCTTGGCGAAAACGCACACGGATCGACTCAGGGCACATTCATTAGACTGTCTTCGGTGAAGAAGTCATTTGCATAAAACCCCAGCTTTCTTAATTAGTACTTCATTTTTCCCTTGACTTATTTTGTGGCTAAGTTCACTCGCCTTTTTTTTTTTTTTTTTACTTGCCGAAAAATAAAATGGGGGAGGAGATTTCTTTTTTTTTTTTAATGTGGGGGCAGGAGGGAATATGACTTGCAAATTAACTCAGTGATAATTAGCCTATTAACATTTTCAGAGATGTAGGAGGTTTCTAAATGTTAAAAAAAATAAAAAATAATCAGAAGGGGGGAAAAAGTGGGGGAGCAATACTGTAGTTAAAATTTATTATCTAAACTTCTGGATTAACAATACTGAAATGTTGGGAAAGAAAGACGGTACAGATCATGTGTTGAAAAATCTCTCTCTTTCTTTTACAGTGATACATATTCTACTCATTCTCAAAGACTACTTAGAAAAATGCTACTTTATCATTCCCATGGACAAGCAATGGAATTTTTTATTGTTAGAAAAAATTTTTTTTTTACTCTACTAGATAAACTGTTTGGATTAGGAAGAAGTTAACCGCATACTGCAGTTTTAACTGGACTTTTCCTGTGTGATTTTCACATCCCCTAAAATCTTCAAAACCATAGTTGTGTCAAAATAAACTGCAAATAGTTGTATGAGTATGAAGTATTCGCTTAAGATGCACTGCACTTTCCTGATTTAAAATTGTTATGTGATTGCTAGGAACAAACAAGCCACAGGAATGATTGCCTTGTGTTACAAAGAGTGTTCAGAGTAAAGAGAGATGCCAAATTAGTGCAGACATTATCAAATTTGTTCTTTAGTTCAAAGTGGATGCTAATGATGCTTGTTCTCTGTTTGATATTCCACTCTTGCCTGATGTAGGAAGGTATTTCAGAGTGCTCCTAAGTTTAATCACAAAGTAGTCCAACTTACAACTCGGTATCACTATCAGAACATAATTATGGCACAAGGGGAAGGAAATCTTGAAGTCCAGGTAACATCCTTGTCATTGATGAATCAGAAACTAGAAGATAAAAGACATACACATCCTGGAATGCTGCTTTTGTGGCAGCATTCTGTTTAAAATGGTGCAAAAAGCAGTAAAACTTGCTGCCATGTTTTATAAGTTCCCCACCATCACTCAAGAGAGCAAAAATGTAACTGCGGACATCTCCGTTCTTATATATTGTAGGTCTTCTCCAATATTGGACTTAAACAGAGTTTCAAGACAGGAAAGGTGACTGCAGTCAGGATATTGAACATCTCCAAATTTGAAGAATCAGGACCACTCTTTATAAGGCAGAGTATTTCAGGTAACTGTTTATTAGTGAAATGAATAGTGCCAGGACCTGTTCTCTGGTCCCAAGAGCAATAGGCTCAGACTGGTTGTGTGCATACTACTAAATTGCCTCAGTCTCCAAAACAGAATGAATGCATCCAAACTGCCTAAAAGAAATTGTCCTTGGCCCACACTAAGACCCCAAATATGCAGCGAAATCATCTGGATGAACACTAGTTGGTCTGGAACAAAACCACACTGAAGACTGTTCTGGATATATAACAGTATGAATGGCCACATTTTAGTGCCTGTGTCCATTTCCAGCAGTGTTTCGTTTACTCATGCAGATGTACCCTCAACTATTTCCATTTGGGAATTAAAACTAGTTTTGAGGTCCATTTCAAATTTTGTTCACTGGGGTGTTGCAAGAAACGTCCTTAGACAATTACCTTGAAAACCCATATATGTATGTTATTAATACTATTACTAAAAAAGCAAATTAATGAAATATTTAGAAGACTATGCATATAGACTTTTTATAGACAGAATTAATGCAACAGCATGTCAAGCTCTTGCTTTTGTGAGTTATACATTGGTATAAATTAATTAACAGCAGTAAACTGCTACTGAATTTCAGCTGCTGTGGCCCTGCTCCAAAGGACTTGCACATTTCTGAACACATATTTTCTTTCTCTCATGATGTATAATACCAGCATTTCAAATGTGCCAAGAGCAGCTATAGTTATGGAGACTAATGCAAACAGTGCAGAAGTCAATAGAAAGATTGTAAAGTTTACTTTGGCTGTTTTTACACTGTTTCTCTCAATTAAATTTGGAAGTTTATGTGGACCTGTCAGAAAAACTCTAATCTTCAAAGATTTTTATTGTTTGTGTGTAGACTAAAGATACCCAACTGACTACTAGGAGCTGTTCAGTGAAGCTAGATTAAAATAGGAAAAATCTCTAAAAAATATCTATACAGTTTCATCCTTATAGAAAAAAGAATCTCCTGGGGAAGAGCTGGATTTTAGAGCTGACCAATATGTAGTCCCCCGTGTGAATTGTGCTACAGTTATCCTCAGTAGTTTTTGGGTATATCCAATACACTATCATCCTCCCAGCATTTAAAGTCTCCTGTCTGTAGCCTTTGATGAACTCCTGTAACCTTCTGTTACTCTGGGAGAATTTACTAGATTGCAAAAGATAAAAATTGATTTCATTATTAGACAAAAAGATTCAGCAACAATTCCCAATTTAGTTACTAGGAACAGTCTAGTTATAATATTTTCACACTACTTTTACGGCCTTTCGGTGCCACCAACCTCAGCAGACATGTTCACTCAGCTCGCAGGCTTCATACCCTAATTCCAGCACTCCTGGCAGAGACCTATAGGTGCTTCACTCATGTTATTCAGAGCTCTCTTATTCTATTTCCCTTTGAATTACAGCTTCAATTCAGAAAAGTCACATTCTCACATGTAAATAAAATATTGTTCCTATGACACTTTCATGTAAGTCCAAGAGGAGTCATCAATCACCACTAGTTGATTCAGTATGGTAACAGCTACTTTAGGTCCTTATGAAAGAATTTATTTTGCATTTCCAGTCTAGGTGAAGGTCATCTTATGTAACTTTTCCAATACTGAAATTAAGCATTTAGTCTGATTCCAACTAAAAGAGACACCAATTTTATGACAGGATGAATTATTCTCTCTGGGATCTAGTCTCTCCTTGCTGACCATTGGGGTATGTCCTGACAGCTAACTTAGTCAAGGAGCATTATTTCTAGAAAACTACAGTTCAGTGAGATGGGTCAAGAGATTAATTGCTTGATTACATGGTACAGAAAGCCTTGAAAGCTTTCTTGTCATTGTAGTAATTTCAACTTAATGTACTAACAATTTTACAGATATAATGTAATGGACCAGTTTCCAAGCTCATTTTCTGTCTTCCTTGTTTTGTCTCAGAGCATTGGGAATCTCAGAAAAGTTATGTTTATTGAATAATACTTATTTTCTGTGGACACTTACCTGAGATAGTCCCTTTTATCCATTTTGACTCAGGTCTACCTTAGTTAACAAGTTAGGTGTGCCATCCGAGCTGCTGGTGTAGGTTCCTTCATTAAGGAATGGGGAGACACGTGAATCCCTGGTGAATGAGTAATCCCACCTACTAGAGGTGATTAAGACATTGCAGTTGAAATGCTTCTCTGGATGTGTCTATCTGACTGAAGGAGGCTAGATAACTAACTAACATTAGGCTGCTAATCTTTTAATGGCTAAACTGAAATAGAGTTTGTTGATTGCTTCTGTGTATCATGCGTGAAGCCACTGAATTTATTAGGATTGCCATGAAATAGAGAAGTATTGCAACCCTCAGTGACTTTTGTAATGAATGCTAGTGGGTGATGGTTTCTCAAATCCATGAGTTCTAGGTGCCCAGAATATACTGAACACTTTCCAGTGCTCTACTACTTCTTTGTACGACACCTGAGACTCTAAGGTCTTTGGTAAAAAAGGCATCTGAATTCTGGTTGAAAACTCAGTGAATCACTGTTCATCTCCACGGTTGATTCCAGCAAGAAAACATATTACAACGCTATGTGAAAGTCAATGTGGAGAGCAGTATATCTGCATCAGAATGCTGATGTTTCAGCTAACAAAACTCATGTCCAGTTATAACATGTTACTGATCAGTTTTAGAGAGGGTTGCCAGTTTTGACATTAAAAAAAAAAAAAAAGAAATCACAAAGTCCATAATAAAATCCATAAGCCTAGATGGTAAAGCCCAGTTCAATAAAGATATGCTAAGAGCTCCTAGCAAGGAAATGGAGATACATGCTCACCTTGTACCCCCACCTTTAGTAACCATCTCCCTTCAATCCCCCTCTTTGGGTCCTTTCGGATTTGTGGACACACGCTGACAACAGTTATATGCGGACATAAGTTAATGACTAAACAGCAAAGCAGGGCTTGCTTCTTGAGCAAAGCACTTTACAGAAGTAATAACAAAAATGTGCAAATAAAGGAAATACACTCCTATGTCTTCACCAGACTTAAGGAATGCTTCACTCAATCAAGACACCTCCTTGGTAAGGTTTGTCATTTCTCAGCCTTCAGCATTTCACATCATGTCTTGTCACTGCTGCTTATTTTGTTCCCTGAATTGCTGCTTTTTTGTCTTTTCTTTTCCATCTCTTCTTCTCTCTCCCTGTTTTTAACTACTAAAATTTAACCTAAATTTCCCTGACACAGCTTAAATCCATTATATCTTGCTCTGTCCTAGCTGGCTAATGAGAATAATTATCAAACTATTTTTCAATGTGAATTATCTACTCAGGCTAAAATAAAACCACCAATGTCATTTTCAGTGAAAAGCCTGAGTCTGGCCAACAATTGCAATCCCTGAAGTAAAATAACAGGGCTTTATTTACTAAGGTCTTCAGTCTATTCATTGGTTTTTATTGGCATTGAAATAACATTTGGGCAAGATTATATTGCATATCTTTTTTTTTTTTTTTTTAATATGGCTGTTTAAAAGCTCACAATTAAAAAGCCTCTGTTAATACTCTGATATTGCCACTAGGATCAAAAAGGGATTAGTGCCAGCATTCTGGGTTACTAAAGAATGTGCATACTACTAAATGCACAGTCACTGAAATGATCATTTCCAGAAAAAAAAAGGGCATGGAAATAGGATTCTTTCCAAGATGCTCCAAGCATCAACCAAAGGACCGGATCTTTGTGCTGCCTTGGCACAGAGAATCTCTCAGCTGGTGTAAAACTAGTGTACCTGGCTCTTATGTCAGCTTTTCCCTTAATATAGCTTGAAAATCAGCTGCACGAATGCTCATTTGGGATATGACTCCTGGAACCACAGGCAGTCTCATAAAATGCACTTTCTATGCTGCTCTGGGATACTCCTTGCAAGGGCCAATAAAGCCAGGACTTGATGCTTGCAGAGATATTCTGTATTAGGCTATAACTTCTTACTGTGATGGTGAATGAATAAGTACAACTTAAAAATAAGAGATAAATGAAATATTGTCATATAACCATGAATATCCTCAATAGTGAATCAAATCTTCCTGGAGAGGAGGGAGCAACAAGCCCAAAAAATCACTGGGCGTGAAAAAATGCATGAAAACATCTATGGTGTGCAAAATGAAGACATGATTCCCTTAGAACAACTGTCTTGATTCCATCGGCTCAGATACTTAACCGAGCTTGCATTACAAGTGACAAACATGTAAAACCATGCTGAGTAAAATTCATTGTCCAGCATCAAGAAGAGTTTAGAGTCAAGGCATGGATGCTGAGGAGCCCTGAGGGTAGTTCTCACCATTGTCACAGAAATCTCATGTCATTTTGGCATTACCTGAGGTCAGTGTGCCTTGGCGTCAACTCTAGACAACATTATCCCTTTGTTCAGACAGTTCATAAAATTTCCAAGGATTGTGTCATACTATGTGTTTGTACCATCTCTGTCTTGAATAGTTCCTGAGCTTACCTGTAACCCTGGGAGTATAAATACCTCCAGAAATAAAGATGATAGCAGATGGACAAACTCTCCTTACAGCATTTACATACCCATTGCTAACCACAGAAGTGAAACATCAACACAGGTTAAAAGTAGTGTGAGTTGACATCCCTCCAATGTAGTCCTGTATCTAACCCATGTAAGAAGACATTAGTCTTCTTCTGGGTATTGCTAAAGGTATTACACCACAGACATAAAAATCACCATTTAGTTGCCTAAATGAAGGTGCCATGTCAGCAAGCAAGGGTATCTAAAACATCCCCAGAAGACCAATGGAGACTCATGCCTCTGGAGTAGCAGCTGAAGGCCAAGCAAGATATCTCACGGTATCCAAAATTACACTAGATGCCTCCCACATTTTCAACTCAAGAAGTTTTACATCTGTCTGTTCCCACTATCATCTCTTGGCGTAATGCGAAAAAAAAAAAGTGCATGGCATGACTATGTTTTTCCCTACATCCTGATTTTACCTATTGTTGATTATTTTTTTAACAAAATAAACTGAAGTTAAAATGTCTATTCTCAATAATTTGAAACCTATTATTTGACTGATTTTATTATGAAATGTCTGGTTTAAGTTTCTATTAATTTTACATGGAAAAAGAAGTTGCAATCATACACCTTAGCATTATCAAAATAAATTCCAAATTTTAGATATTTTAATTAATTTTTTTAAAAATATAACCTTATTCTGAGGAAGAAAACATAATTTCAAAGTTATAAAATTAAAAAAGAGCTAAAGCATATATCTTTCCCAGTTATGTTGCTAGTTCTGTGACTGCATTTACAGAAGGCATTATTAGAGAGTTGGAAAAGATGTGAGCATAGCAGGAGACTTCACATAGATTTCTTAGTGTCCAGGACCTGGACAATCACAGCTGTAAATGCTTGTAGTTTTCAAACTGAAATATTTGGTAAAAGAGCATAAAAATTTGCAAAGGAGATGCAGCTCTCCTAAAGAGCGGCTGCTAGCAGACCAAAGTTTTTATTTACACAGTGACTCTGAATTCACTGGATTGTTTGACAGAGAATGTCATCTTCAGTGGCAACACTGAAACTGCTTTTCCATGGATTAAAAGAGACACCAAATATAATCTTAAAGTAACAGACATGCTTTAATTTCAGTTTCAAGATAAAATTAAAAGCAATTAATGCAAGGTTTTGTCACCTCAATGCAAATGAGAAAGACTCCCGAGAGCTCAACAGAATTATTCCAAATTTTCACCAATATAAATCAAACCAGGATTTTAGTCATCTTATTCGAATACAATTAAAATACAACTTCAAATTACTTATTGCCTAGACATATTTATCAACATTGAGTGTCATCCACAGGACTCGGTAACAAAAGGTTTATATCAATTTCAGAACTTCACTGAACTAAATGTTGTTCCTGCCATTAAAAAAAAAATGCCAGATCCTGTCCTATTTGCAATCTGGATAAATAAGGCAGACAAAAATCAAGGATAAGGAAATTATGTTGTCCCATTTTTAAAGATCACGGAATGAAGCACACAGCAATTAAGTGTTGCAGCCAAGGTCACATTGTGATTTGCAATCCATTGCACGTCAAGGTTTTAAACCCATGTTTCAAGCTTCACAATCAAAACAATATTTTTTATTATTATTTTTTTTTTACAAAGCAAAACATTTGTGTTAGGGGGTTTTTATGGCAAATGCAATTTTAAAAAATATATAGTTTAACAATTCTCTGTTTATTTAATTTACCCTATTTCTTCATTTAGAGTGATGAGTCTTTTTTTTTCTTTCTTTTTTTTTCTTTTGGGGGAGGGCTTTTTGCTTAGGTATCAAATTGCAATCTTACATAAGTCCAAATAAAATAAAATAAAATAAAATTGCTACCTAAATACCATTACCTGAAATTTTGAAACATTAAGACTTCAAAAGGGTTAATTAATTACATTAGCTGTGTCATTATCCTGGCAACATTCTGCCGGAGGGTGTATAGATCTATTCAGCTGCTGAGTTTGAAAGAGCTGTGTCCTTCTCTCACAGAAGAAAATTCATCAGACATTAAAAACATAGTCATTAGCAGAACATATTGTTTTCTCTCCACCAGATTGGAGAACATCAGATGGAATAATCAAAACAAATATTAAATAAATACTTTTTTTAAAAAAAAATGGAACCCAGAATTCATCACAAGTCAGAATAGATTTTTCTATGATAAGTTGAAACTGCTCAATATTTATTGAATGTGGAGAACCAAACTCTCCACAGTCTCAGATCTTTGTAGTCAAAAGTGCGTATAAAATGCTCCTGTATTAGAATGATAAAATGATGTTATCACTTATAACATGTGTAAATGACTGTATAAGATATAACTAGTATAAATATAGAAAAATTAGTAAAATAAATAAAGGACACCAAGATGCTTAAAGGTATGAAATGGGTTCCATGTAAAGGGAGATAATCTAAAATAAAACTCTTCAGCCTGGAAAGACTAATAGTTTCAGGATGTGACAGAAGTCTATGAAATCATGACAATCATGGAGGAGGTGGAGAAAGAACAATTACTTGTTATTTCTTGTAATACAAAATCTAGGAGGTATCAAATAAAGTTATCTAAAGGTGGGCTCAAAATGATTGAAGGAAAGTACTTTTTCACGCAGCACATAATTAAACTATGAAACTCATTGCCACAGGATGTTGCGAATGTCATAAGTTTTCACGGGTTCAAAAAGCAATTAGATACAAACATGGAAGGAAAACCCTTCATAGACTACGATAGACAAAGAAATAACCCCCAGGTCAGGAAACTGCATATCCACAGATTGCAGGAAGCTAGAAAGCTAAAATGTGGGAACATCAATGTATATTTTCCTTTTTATGTTCCTTCCCAACAGGCAGTCATTATTGGTCATTGCTGGAGACCGAAAAACTGTCTATATAGTCTGTTGTCTTACTGAATGCATCTTCTTTTACAAACCAGTTGAGAATTAGTCTAAAAATTTTAGCCCTAGAGTAAAAGGAAATATTTTTTAAATTATAAACATATCTTATGTTTTCATGTGATGCTGTAGAGCTGGTACAAACCCCTGTGGGATCATTCTTTCTGCAGTGCTAGACAGCACTATTCTGGGGCACATGATAAGGAACACATCAGATGTTTGTGATGATTTGGGAAGATCTTTCCTGTCAGAAGAACTTGGAAATGCAGCCACCAGAAGTGGTCCTGTTGGAAACTCTTTCATCTCCATCAGCTAGCAAAACCAAAATGAGGGTTGTATATGCATTGTGTTATGCACCCATCACTGTGCACTTCTATTAAATGCTTCTTAAATAAAAAAAATAGATTTTCATTTATGAAATGTCAGGCATCTAGAAGAAATCCTTGCTTTAAAAAAAAAATAAAAATTAACATTGCTTTGATTTGAACTGTACAAAAACTGTTCTCAGTCGTAAGCAGTTATACCCTGACGCCATTACTGGCTAACGATGGGCTTACATGGAGAACGACTCACAGCCCATGAGAGTACTTCTGATTTCACAGTCTGATGTCAATTACTTTTTCCTCGGGCACACACAGGTGTCCAGAGTGAAGTAACAATAATACTAATAGTTAAAAACGCTTTCCAGCTAGATAGGCACAATGGTAAAGAATGAACTTTCATGAGCATCTTTCATTCTGGCATAGATGAAGAAACACAAGGCACAGTAGACAAATAAAAATTTTCAGAAGTATATAAATCAATCAAATCTGAGTAACATTCATGGTATTGGCAAAAGGCACTGTCTTGACACCTGGGCCATTCCCTGACAAAATTCACAGCCCTGTAAACTGCCTCAAAAAGTGATCACAATTTTTATAAGAGAACCAAAACTGATGCATTTTCCGAAATATTATGCAGAGTCAACTTTGAAGGTGGGAATGGTTCCCTTGCAATTGGCAGAAATTACACTATAAAACCTGAACTTATGTACAAGATTTTTTGATTGTTTTTCCTTTTTGTTGTCGTTATTCAAAGATCTAAATAGATATTTCTAATATTCCAGTGATGTAAGCTGTGTGACTATAAATAAGAAATCTAAAAATCATAAGAAACTTATTTTATTCCTTATAGGAAGAAAAGTTTGATGATGAAAAAATGAAACCCAGCAACAACTCTGCCTTCCAAAGCCATTAAAAAGGGAAAATCAATAATTGGTCTCATAAACAGTTAATTGTGGAGTGGTAGTTGCTGAAAAGGAAATTGGAAGGACTCACCACGAGCCACATAGGAAATGGTGTATAACGAATAAGCAGAAAAGCTTTTGTTGTCTCCTGATTCATCATAAAAGACTCTTCTTGTTGGAATCTTTTTTTTTTTTTAATTTATCATTGAATATCAAAATCATGACCTGAGCTGAAATCTCTGAATCCACTTTAAAATGTCAGTGAGGGAATTTGCTGGTTCAGCCCATCACTTCATACTTGAATTATGCAGCCTGTGTTGATTTACAAAGGTCTTTTGGTCACTGACGAGCACTCGAGGCTCAGTTCAGGTGCCTCATGGAGAAATCAAGTGTAATTTGAGATGCCAAAGGTATCCCAAACATCTGCAGGGGCCAGTTAGATCTAACTCAGAACTTTTGGGAGACTTTGCCACCTCTGTAGTAGTGGTTGGGAGTTGCTGCATCAAATGGCACTGTAAGGTGAACTGAGTGCTTTGAGATTGACAGACAAATGCTTAATTCTCCTTCATAGGCATCAGGAGTCCCGCTGGACTGATTTATTTATTTATTATTCCTTTTGTGGGTAGACACACTGCTGCTGCTGCAGATCTGGCCTACTGTATTTAAGACTGGGTGTAATTTTAAAAGAACTGGGATTTGCTCCATTAGATTTCCACTGAAATTCCTCTTTATTGCTTCTACCAGCTGCAGCAAGCCTGTAGGAAACCTTTTGAAGGTGGATACCTAAAGACAAGCACCAGGGTCACTTAAAGTTTAGAGGTGATCCCATTGCCAAGGGATCTAGTTCCGTATCTGGATGTCCCCAAACCCCCAACCCTAAAATGGAATTTATGCAGTATACATTCCCTCCAACAAAGGAAGAAATTAACCAGCATCCTCCAAAGCCTCAGCGAATGTTTTAGGCACTAAGGTATAACACGTGAAATAGCATTACCTCCATTTTTTAAAAAAGTTTCTCGGTTTTTCCAACACCACCTGGCTACCAAACTTCTGCCTTCTCAAAATAAAAGTGCAGTATGTTCTATCCCACAGTAGGGACAGATCTGTCCAGTTAGTATTATGGATGCCATGATAGGTATATTCAAGTACGCCTCCTATATGAAAGCTCCCACTGGAGCTCACTGTCAAAATCCAAAGGGCAGGATTATCTTCATAGGTTGAAAATCACCTGTTTGCGTAACATGTAAGTATTTTTATCCTCATATTTTTAAGGACATTCAACTAGCTGTATAGCTTTTGTACCAGATCTCCACACAGAATGAATTGTACTTATGGTTTGTGGGCTTAATGGCTGAAAGGTATGACAACAGAAATTTATTAATTATTTCCTATAGTAAATAATGTGGGAATTTAACTGCTACATGGAAAATAAATTATTTGCTCCACCTCGTAGTACTTTGAGGGGAATGGGGAGACACTCATTATTGTGGATCTCTTTTTTTCCCCTCTCACTGTTTTTCCACTGATAATATATTGAGAAAAAAATGAAATATTAAGCAGAAATATTATCAAATGGCTTTCTGTTTCACCAGGGGATGACAGATGAAGCAGAGGATACCTGTTGAATTTACAGAGTCGATTCATCAGCCTCTTGTTTGACCCACAGCTGTCATCTTCCTACAAATTAATATTTACCACTTTTAAACACCTTTATCTTGGGAGGAATGAAAGAGGAGAGGAGGTAAGGCAGGGAAAAACCTAAAAGAGAGGTTTTGTGAAGAATTGCAGGGAACATAGTACATCATAAGCTAATTACAGCTCGGCCTGTCCGAGTGTTACTCTGCAATGGTGAATTATAGGCGTGAGGCTGCAGCACGTCACTTTCTTACTCATAACTAAATCAGAATCCTTTTAAGTTTTAATTAATCTGCTTAGCTTTAGTTGTGAGGGAGCAGGGGAGTGGGGAAGGAAGGCAGATTAACCCTTCAATTGACAAGTACTTTCACAGTGTCTCCTCTTGGGCTATTTTTTTCTTAAGCACCTGAGGGAGACAGCATTATCAGTCTGACGTGGGGGCCTATTAGGCTGTGATTTTTTTTTTAATTTGCCAGTGTCTGGCTAGTCCTTTCTATTTCATTATCAAAAACCAATTAATTTTCTGTAAAAGCATCAAATTAATTACAAAATACTATGGAAATATAAAGAATGGAGGAATTTCCCTCTTCTCTCCTCCTACCCTTGCCTCATTATGGGAAACATGTTGGGCCCCTTGGCAGCAAAGCCCTATTAAAGAACTACAGACTGTCTAGCTCCTCATTTAAAATTCTGTTGGTGGTGTCAGGAGGCCTATGTGATGGGGGTGAGTCCATTTCTACCCATAGAGATCATTTTCCAATTCCCTAGCACAGAAAAATACAGTCATAAAATCAGAAGTGAGACTGGAAGAGACCTCAGGAGGAAACCCAGTCCATGTCCTCTACCTGTTCACAAATGCTTCCAAGCATAGACACACTACAACCTTTTAAGGTGATCCACTCTGTTTGTCAACAACCCATTTCATTAGAAAGATATCCCTACTGCAGTTTATGTTCCTAATTATTTCTCCCATACTCATTGAATGTGGGGAACAGCTCTCTTTTTCTTCTTTATATCTGACTTCTAGATATTTGAAGAATATTATTATGTCCTCATCAGTCTTTTCTCCAATTTATTTTGTTCCTCTTCTTTCTATCTTTTCTTTATAGGTAGCATTCACTGTGCTTCTTCTGTGGTTAAAGTGACAATGGTAAGAATGGAACTTGTCTACATCTTGACTACCCCTGAATATAGACCTATGATTCAGATGCTTAAACACTGGTGTTCAGTGCTATTTGAGATGTCCTAGAATATTCTACCTGTGTTCCAGCTGCCAGTTGTCTTTAGGTCCTTTGTCATGCCTATTCTGTCTGGGCAAATGCCACTCATAAATGTCAGTAGATACCTATGTTTAGACAAGAGAGTTGAGCCCCAGGTGTCTGTAGGTGTCTACAGGAGAGCAAGCTTTCACAATACTCAGTGGAAATCTAACCAATGCAGTTCACTGTGTCTAGAAATAGAGATTCAGTTGACCAAATGGAAGTGTTTGTGTAAGAGTAAGCTGAACCACTTTCTGGTCTCCTTTGACTTAGGTATGAATGAGATCTCCACTGACTATAATGGAAGTTTAGATAGCTGGTACTTATGTAGATGCCTTCAGACAGACACAGAGATCTATGGATCTGTGCCTATTCATGTGACTCTTTCTACATACACAGTGATGTTGCAAACACTGAGATGTGAGGGAAAGAACACCGTGTTTGAGAGATTTTCACAAAATGGAGATTTCAGAAACTGTAATTCTGAAAATTTCAGAATCCCTTGTACTTACAATTTCTACAGTAAATACTTGGCAAAGATTGACATTAAATGCCTCTGAGTTTTCACTGAGGACCTTTACTAATATGTGTATGTAGTTCTCTCCAAAATATTTGTTAAATATGTTTCCATTACACCCTTTCATTTCTGTATCTGCTGCAGAGGTGAATTCAGGTAGTGTCAGAGTAGATACAACTATATTTTCTAATTTGGATCCATTTCATATATATTTGGTTGTCTGCTAGACTAACATACATGTCTGGGTTTAGATCTAGATGTGTTTTGCTGGATCTAATCACCTGAGACAATAACCATTCAGAAATGGTGCAACCCCTGCGTTTATGTTTTTATGTGCTGAGGTGGACAGTGGAATTGAGGTGTCTGGGAGGGGTGATACATATGTTTTCACAAAAGAGTAGATTTGCCATTTTGATTATTCCTATATGTTATAATTGTGTTCTCCCTGACTAGTACAAAAGGTTCACCTACACTTATATTGACCAAATTATGTCAGCCTCCTTCCTAAACTCCTTTGGTTTTGTGTCTCTTATGTAATAAATGTACTAAATGTTGAATGAAGAGTGCTCATTGCCAAACAAAAAAACTATGCTCTCACCCCAGAATCCACTATCTTAAGTCACCTCAACTTTCCAGTAATGTAGCAGCCCTATCCAATTTTATTTTTGCTCCGAAATCTCCTTGTAGACCACAATTTAAGCAACAGGAGTATGCAGAACCCTAAAGAAAAACCAACTCCATTTGGCAGCTGATACATCCTCCTTAAGGCTATCAGAGCACAAGCAGCCCAAACACTCAAAGGACTGCAGGAAAAACTGAATGTTTCCTCTATAAAGACTAGAGTTTTTCAGGCAACACAGGAAGGGTGAAGATGGGATGAAAAGCCCTGGAGATCTGAGGTTTCTGATCCTGCTTCTACCCAAAAGGTGGTGACCACTAAAAAGGTCACTTCTATGAGCATCAGTTCTTCTATGCAATGTGTCTCCCTCCATACAGTAATAATAGCCAATCAAGATCTGCAGGCAAGGCAAAGCAGGGAGTCATTGCCATTTTCTGGACATTGCCAGACTGCTATTATTCCTGTTGATGAGGAAATTATTATGGGATAATGGAATGACATTGTCTGGTCCATACCCCACTCACTTGACCATTGTCCCTGAAGATTCTTATGTTATAGCAGGGCTCAGGAAATCCTCACTGGTATTCAGCATACTCAATAAGTGTGGGGAAAACTATTCATTTTGATTGAACTAGGAAAAAATAACTTTGGAAGAAGTAAAGCAAATGGAAGGAGGTGAAAGCTGCAACATGCGTGTTGAGTAGTCAGTTTGAGAGAGGAATTTACTACTGTGCAGAACACTTTTGCACCAGTTGTCTCTCCCTTCTGGTGAACCGTGAAGTTTCATTTAAGTTTCACCTTTTTGTGCAGAGGCCCTGTGTAAACCAGAGCTCATTTGACTGACAAGCTTGTTTGATGGCAAAAGATTCATCTCACTTTAATTTATAGACAATAACGTAGATAATGATGTGTAAATTAGCTATATTCTCTCATTTATAGTCAGTAGGCAGAAATAGACACTTTCAGATCTCAGATGACCTGAAATATTTTAGATGTTTACCAGAAGAAATGTGAATTAAATCTCTGAAGCATCTTCTCATCACAACTGATCCTAAAAGGAGCTCAGGCTGACTAGCTCAGATGTGTATGTCAGTCTAGCAGCCAGTCAAAGTTATATGAGATGGATCCATGTTTAAAAATAAAACTGTCTATTCCACCTCTACTTGTATTCACCTCTGCAGTGGGTACTGAAATGAGAGGGTAATAATCCGTTTATACCCATTCAAAAAATTTTTCAGAAACTATGAGTCAGTGAGAAATAAATAACTGGATATAGATATATGGATAATAACAAATTCTACTCACTTGCGATATAAGGAAGCCTTGAAAATAAGACCCAGTCTTTAGTTTCTGCAACTCCACTCATTCTGTTGAGCTGGGCAGATTTACACCAGCTAAAGATTAGGATCAAAATATAAGCTTAACATCTTTAAATCTTTAATTATTTATCCAAGGCTGTTTTGACTTGCCCTCTGCAGTTGGCTGTGAGTCAGAGGAAGCCTTAAGTAGTGTATTAGCAATTATTAGCCAGCTTAAGCTTTCATTGCATATTAGGAATCAAATCAGACTTTTTCATTCTTTTAATTATTATTTTTTAGAGAATGGAACAAAATGTCTAATTTATCTCTGTAAAATAAAAGGCTAAAATATTGCTTTGGGTAAAAATGTCCCATTTACATGCCTGCCAGAAGTTTAGGAGAAAAAAAAAGAAAAGAAGAAGCATGGAGAAGCATTTCCCAACTTCAAAGGACTGCATAAACATTGGCTGATGGTTGTTTCACCACCCGTTGCTCATATTTGATGATGGAAAGTCATAGTCTCTAGGGGGTAGAGTGTCAAAGACAGCTTTATCAAGACATCAACTGAACTCTTACCTTCCATTTTCCTGTCTTCTGAGCTGCTGGGAAAACTGCTGCAGTGTAATGGTATTCTCAGTCTATGGTCTGCAAAGATTAATGTACTTAAACACTGACATACATTTAAATCTTAAGGTGCAAAAAAGTTCATTCTGCTACAGATGTAGAAGGATTAATTTCAATCTCACCACGCTTTGGTCCAAATGTAAAAGGTTCGTGGTCTTTGGTTGGTGGATTTAAAAGCAGACAAAGTCAATGTCATCTCATTCCTTTGTGTGGTGTTAGCTACAGAAACCTTGCCCACACTAGCTAGTGGATTGACTAAAGAAGCTTGAGTGGCCTTTTGACCTTTCATTAAAAGCTTGACTCTGAAATGTAATGGAAGAGATTGGCATCTTCAAACACAAAGGGGACCTTAGGTGAACCTATTTTGTGGGACATAATTAACACTAAATAAATGCAAATTACTTTAAGTAGTTTTGAATGTTTCATATTTAGGTTGTCTGCAATGAGTTAGGGAACAAGTATGTGTTAAGCTTAGAAAGAAAAAGCAAAGCCTTGCCTATATAGATGGAAAATTTGAGGTTATCTGCATGCTAGTACTAAGACAACATTTCAGGGTTTAGGAAGAAAGTTGGGACAGATAGTGAATCGTTTCATTTTAGTTATTAAATTACTGGCATTATGCTTTCAGATACTGTCCTGGAGTCACCACACTGAACTGCAAGGATCTCAGGTAGTTAAGGTAGGAACTCGGTCACCCTGGGCTCCCCTTACCTCCACTGAGAAAGCCCTCTTGACCTTCAAAAGAGGGTGGCTGGATACTAACATCTTATCAACAGTTGTCCCTAGGACACATTATCCCATTGAACTTTACCTGTGTGTTACCTGGGAAAGCATTCATCTGGTTAGATATTTTAGAGACTGGACTAGCAGCTCCACAGGATGGACATAAGACAATATCAAACTCCACACCCTGGGCATGCTTAGTTTACTAATGTGTCTCTAGCCACAAGAAAACAGCCTATTCAGAGCATCTAAGTTTATCTCCTCCTTTCCTTTGCCTGCTAAAATCTTTTCATTCATTAAATATTCATACAAGTATTTGAAAAAGATTGACCTGGATCCCTGAGATTAGTTTCTTTAGATACCAGTACATAAATATCTGAGGTCATGAGCATCTTAGATCAGTTTGATCTGTGTTTTCCATAGGCATATTTGAAGGACAAATGATATTTTTTAATTAAACCAACAGGTGCACAGCCAAGAAAAGCAGAGTATTCAGACTTTTACTTTAGAAAGTAAATACAAAGAATGATGTATCAGTGTTTTAAGGTATACAAATAGCACTGATAAGATACAACAGTACAACGTACAACAGTAAGCTAAAAGCAGGAACACTTTCACCCTGATGTGACCTATCAACGTATAATAATGTTGCAGAAACTAATGTTGGTAACTTGAGGTTCCCAGTTGCTGGATCCAAATTGGGTTCAGCCTAACACTGTCACTCAAACCAGGATTACAGAGGATGAGAAGTGTCATCCTCTGAGGCTCTACAGTGTGTCTCATCTGTAATATGATCACACCTTGCCAGTGAGGCACATCTTACAGGTTGGGAACCACTAAAACAACTTTATATCATTTTTAGTTGTACTCTTTAGTCAACCTGATTCTAACTTCAGTGCAAAATTTTCAGAATAGTGCTCAAATACAAAAGAGCAAAGTTTTTAGCGACTGGGTCTTTATTTTCATATATGAACATGGCCTATATCACAGTCTATTTCACAGTTTATTTTGTCTTCAATTTACTGCAATGTATCAAGGGCATTCTGGTACCCTTACATGGAAAATAGTTCATGGTGCCCTTAAACTGAAATCAATAGGACAATTCAATAAACACAAACGTCAAAAGGTACACCTTTGTTTCTGATTCAGTTATGAAGGATGAAATTAAAGTTGCACTGAGAAGAACAAGGAAGCAGCCTTTCTTGGCACCAGTAATTACAGTCTGGGATGGCCCCAAAAATCCTTTTTTTGTTTTGAACCAGTTTGACAAACAGTGCAAGTAACAGAACCAGAAAAGACAGAGCGCTTGGCAAAAGCCTGTAAAATGGCAAAATCATTGAAACTGTGGGTTGTTATAAAACATGCAAGGAAGAAATACTCCCCCAAGCAGGACATGTCAGTTGCATGGGCATGGCTTAGAAAAACAGTTTCTTAAAGACTCTGACTTATGAACCTCTGAGATGGAAGCAGAATAAGTGCCATAGGGGTGTAGTGCAGATGAGAAACAAATTAAGCACAAATGAGGAGGAGAAAACTGGAAGAGTCAAGGAAAGTTTCTGAGGTGGAAGACGACATGCCCTAGGAAGACATTGAAAGTTGGGATGAAATAAATTCTCCCTACAGGCACAGACCTTGTCTATTATGTTTTACAGTATTTCAGAATTAAGGTTAGAGGACAATGATTTAGTAGTTTGCAAAAATCTTTCTTTTCAGTAAGAAACGACTATACCTATACCTATATCTATATTTATACCTAGAATTGCTAGCATACTGATGCTTATATCCCTATGTACCTATATCAGTGTATATATGGAAGTAAATTATTTCAGTCTGCTTTTGTATTGTACTGTAAATCTTCTTCAAAGGGATTGAAATGTTTATGAAAAAAGAGAAGCTTATTAGGGACATGAAGAACAGTCTGTTGATGGGAGTCTTAAATTATGATTTAGAACAGAGGTATTACAGTCATGGACTTCTTAAGTCATTCTTACTGCAGGTTGGGAATCAGTTATATATATATATTGAAGAGAAAATACCATTAGCATCAAAAATTAACACATTTTTTAAAACTTTATTTCAATGGCATTTTTTTCCCTAATCTCTCAGAATGGAATATTTCCATCTTCTTATTTGAGATTACTTTCTAGAAAGAAAACAATGTTATGAATAAAAATATTAAATATAAGAAAGACAAAGGAATTTTTCTGTGATAGCTTTTTTTGATGCCCTCATAACATTATTTTTTACAGTTTCACTTAAACAAAAAACCATTTCGGAAGAAGCAAAAAGAACTAACTGTGCAAAGCAGAATATCCAGTTCTCACCCAGGGCTGCTTATGACGTCAGTATCCTAATAAATCATGATAAAAACAATGTTTCATATTCATAGACTTGATATGGTCTGAATTTATGAAAATAAGTAAAATAGAAGGGTACAAATGATAGTTGGCATCAGATTGCACATATGGGTGCCCGGGAGGAATATAGAGACACTGTCAGAGCATGCAGGCATCAGGGTTAGGAGTCCATGTGGAAGTTGATTCTGACAAAGGACATGAAGGCCAACAAGAAGAACTCCTACAGGTGCATCAGCAGCAAAAGGAAGGCCAGGGGAAAAGTGGGACTGCTGTTGAATGAGTCAGGGGACTCTGTGACAGATGACACAGGAAAAGCTGGGGAAACTCCACGTCGCCATTGCCTTGGTCTTTACTGGTAGGATTTACCTGCAGCAGCCGCATGTCTCAGAGATCAAAAGGGAAAACTGTAGCAAGGAAGACTCACCATCAGTGGAGGAGGACCAGGTTAGAGAACATTTAAAGAAATTGGACATACTCAATTCCATGAGACCTGATAAGACCATGAGTACTGAGGAAGCTGGATGATGTCACTGTGAAGTCACTCTCAATTATCTTTGAAAGGTCATGGCCATTGAGAGATATCCCTGAGGACTAGAATAAAGCAAATGTGACTCTTGTTTTCCAGAAGGGGCCAGAAGGAGGATCCAGGGAAGTGCAGGTTGATCAGCCTGTCCTGGATCTGTGCAAAGGTGATGATGAAACAAATCATCTTGGAAACCACTTCCAAACCTATGAAGGACAAGAAGGTGATTTGGTATAGTGAACATGGATTTATGAAGGGCAAAACATTCCTCCTCAACCTGACAACCTTCTGCAATGAAGTGACTAACTCAGTGGACAAGGGGACAACAGTGGATATTGTTTTTCTTAACTTTGAAAAAAATTTTGATGCTGTCTGCTGTAACATCACCATAGATAAGAAGATCAAGTATAGGCTAGATAAACGGACAGTGAGGTGGATTGAAAGCTAGTTGAGATACCAGCCTCAGAGGGTTGTGACTGGGGGCAAAAAGTCTGGATGGAAGTCAGTCACTAACAGTGTACCCTACGGGTCACTAGTGGAGGGTTCTCAAGATGATTAAGAGCTTGGAGCTTGGGCAATTGAACACTGGAGCAGGTTGGCCAGAGAGGTTGTGGAGTCTCCATGCTTGGAGATGTTCAAAATATGACTAGATGCATTCTTGGGCAATGTGGTCTACCTGTCCCAGCTTTCAGCAGGATGTTGGAATAGATGATCTCCTGAGACTCTGTGATTCTGGCAGACAGCTGATTTTTTAATTTCACTTAAAATATACACTTTTCAACAGAAATCTAAACAGAAATTTAAATAAAAATTAATTGGCTTTCCATGTATTATAAGTCATAGAGAAACTGTTAAAATCATTTATAGGAACAAACCTCAATGGATAGGACAGATAAACCATCAAGTCCCCCAGGAATAAAAATCATCAAAATGGTTATCATGAGGATGACTGAAAAATGGCTGATGCTGCATCTGTTGACACTGGTTCTAACAGAAGTGGAGCTACCACTTTCTTAGCAACTGCTGTGCAACTCATTTCCACTGTCCTCTCAGAGTCCTCTCAGAGACATCTCCGTGTGCTAAAACATTTTTAGAGTCTTCCATTTCTGTTTCCCTGTCAGCTTCTATTGCTATACTCCATTTTATTCGTTTGTGTCAATGTCCATGATGAGACAGCATGGAATTTTATTGTTATGAGCTTGGGCTGAACACAACATGCAAGTGTAAGCTATGCAAAGCTCCCTCCTTTTTATCATTTTGCATGTCTATGATCTGTGTATGTTGTAAAGGGGAAAAGTAAACTGGAATGACCATGATACATTTGCCCTGGGAAAGTAGACAGCTAAAAATAGGAAAGACTTCTATGAATTACTTTGGGAAATTATTGGATATTCTTTATACCTTGTCCAAATTCTATCACTCTTTTTTTTATATTGAGTATGTTCTTACCTCATAAGTAACCCCATCTGAATCCATGAAAGAGGCTTTTTGAGGAGTAGTAGTATATTTGCTCGTGGATATTCTTACTCTACTTAGTTGCCAAAATGAAATGTTCTTTTGTGGAGGCACCTATGGCTTTCCATTGATAGTAAAAGAAGCCCAGACATGTAATCTGAGTGTAGAGATTACCAGCTGCTTTAAGCAACGGACATTGAGAACATTTCCTGGACAAATTAATTTGGTATCATCTGGCTCTAAGGTGTCATAGCAAGCCATAAGGATTTTTTTATATATATAAGAATTTCCTCATATCAAACAGAAAGAATGTGGAAGAAAGGAAGAGATGTGACTTGGAGATCATTACATCATCTGCTTCCATTGGCTGGAAAGACATGCAGGCCATAAACCAAGAGAATTGCTTCGCCCATCTCCCAGATCCAATGGATAAGGAAAAACTTGAAATGGAGATTGTCCTGCACCAGTTAAGGCTTTTGAAACTTGTTAGAATGCACAAATGATTCAGATGAGCTCTCCAAAATTATTTCATAACTAATGATTATGGACGAAAGAATGTTTCTGATCTCTAATAACTGGCACTGGTGAAGACTCAAGATATCATCATTAACCTAAGACCCTGACTAATAAACAAACACAATATTGGCTTCATTAGATAAGTATCCTAGGAAAGGAGGAGAAATAAGGGGGGGGGGGGGGGGGGGGGAAATGAAGGATTATTTATGGTTTCCTTAAATAAAGAAAATTTCTATAGAACTAAACTTTGGATTCAGAAGGGAAAGATCTGTGTTTTTCTTTGAAGAAAAAGACTATTTAAATTACCTCCAGACAATGAATACATGGTACATTTTTAGTACAGCCTACTTGGGTAAATTTGACCTTAAGAATGTACATTTGATCGATTTTAAATAATCATTGGAAATGAGAACAGGTTCCATACTACAATTCAGAAAGACCATGAAACATCTATACCCGAATCTGAAATTTTCAGGAAGGATATGTTAAATACCAGCAAAAATAAATTTTCCAAGGGCATGTTATCCTGAAGAATTTCCCTGCAAATAAATACATTTTAACAGGTCATTTATTCTCTCAGACCTAACAGTGTAATCTGCAATAGTATGGGATATACAGACAGGAAAAATGTTTCTTTATTCCTGGTTCCAGAACAATTTATTGTGTGTTCTTAAATAATCCTGCTACTTCTGGGGTTTTTTTGCGTAGTGCCATTGGCATCCAAATTTTTTTGCAAGAGATCATTGGATGAAAACCATTATAAATATGAAGAGTATTCTTCTTCTTCCATTATTACTGTACCAATAATCTTTGCTGCCATTTACACTAAATTTTCTGCTCATAACAACTGCAGTACCAAGACTGCAAAGAATTTTATTGCAATACCACACATTTTTTCAGTGCCAGTTCTTTAGCACTATTCACACAGGGGGAACTTTTTAACATCTCCAGGACCAACAGGACACTTGCTTGCTGTAAAAACAAATAATTCACTCCCTACGGTGCCTCATAAAATGTTTAAAATCTTAAATTTGTCATCTGTTTTTGAAAAATCTCTCAAAACTTTTGCAAAAACTGCATCTTTTTTATTTATGGATCATTAAGTCGTTGCAAGCTCCTTGTGGGTCATTTGTTTATGGAGTATTGAGAGGTGAGGTACTGCTCACTAGAACTGGTAAATATTGCAAAATATCTATGAACATGCATTTTGAATATAAATCAGAAAATTTCCATTACATATGCAATCTCCTTTTTCCATTTCCCATTATATACTCAGCAATATTATTGAAGAAACAGAGTTTTATAAAAGCTCATACAAATGCTCATTTCCTCAGTCTGCGATCCGACACAAGGAAATACTGATAAGGTTATCTGCTTCTTTTATTGGACTTATTAATTTTGCTGAATATATTCAAAGACATGATGTATCCTTTAGAGTAGACAATGCAAAACCCAACATTAGAGGAAGAAGGAAAACATGCTTATTGTGCAGTGCTGTGATAGGTCAGCTTTTGAACTTCAGAACTGCTGGTGTTCACAATTTCTGAGTGGCAATTATTCAGTATCTCCAAAAAATGGTTTAATGTACACTGAAACAGCTCAAGTATCATAGTTGCTTACATATATCCTATAAAGCATTTCAACTCAATAAAGGAAAAATTATTTAGCATAAGGTCACTAGGACAATAAAAACTAACCCATACTATTTTACTGCTAGAAAAGTTAACACCTGATTCAGGTTGCTTTTTTTCTACTTGTTCAAAATGTTAATAGAAGAGTTTGTTCTGTAGTAATGTATGCTGCCTTACTCTATAAAGTTATAAATATATAAAATGTTTGAAGTATATTTATGTAATTTATACACATATAAATATAATTATACAAAATTGGTTTTCTACATCTAAAAAAGATTTAGTTGGAAAGGTTTCAAGAAACAGATCCTCTCCAGAACTCCCTGTGCAGAAATAAATACATACAAGCAACCTGTGGATCAAATGTTTTTAAGGATTGTCAGACTTAGCGAGCAGGAACAGCTGAAATATTCAGCACAAAGCATTGTCCCATTGTACATGGCCATGTCCAAGACATCTGTCCAAGCCCTGTAGACTTCATTTGCATGTGGTCACTGGATATGCTTAGGAGTTCCAGCTCTTATGTATTGCAGTCTCTGACTGAGATTCTGGGACATCCATCACATTCATTGTTGAGATGACCATTCAATAAAATCCACCAGATCTTCACATTCCAATGAAAGAAAACTGCACTGGGGGGGGGAAAAAAAAAAGAAAAAAAAAAAAAAAGTATTTGTTGAGAGAAGCACAAATGTACAGGAGCTCAGTGAAAAAGTCAGAATTTGCCTTGTTAATATGCCAGAATGTTGATCAAGTCTTTTTCTATTAAAACTTCTTGTGCCCAAATGTCTACATCTCAGGCCTAATGTTCAGTCAAAGGGAATTCCCTCCGCTTTTTTGCAGAAACAAGGTGAATTGGGAAAGAATGGTGCATAAAGCCTTTTAGTTACTATGAAATGCCATGGCATCTCTCTTTTTTTGTTTGTTTCATTTTATGTAAATATATATACCTGTGTACCTAACTAATATATATACATGAATATTAGTTATCAGGTTCTATATACTCATTAATGTGTGTGAGCATATCCATGTCGGCTGTCCCAGAGCAGACCTTTGTAGATAGATATCATTGTAGATAGGTCTCATTGGAAATACTAAGGGCCAAAAGGACATAAAGTTGAAATAATTCTCTTGCTTTTCCAGGTGGTTCATCACTCCAGGTCAAGTTCAAGATTTATTGATTATGTAGCTTAAGGGAAGGTCACAGAGCTACAGCCTACCTTCCCTAGGGTTTTTAGAAAAGTAGTTGGGATCTCATACCAGTTATCAGACAACACTAAGACTACTGAACAAACAACAGACCAAACCACATTTAAAATCAAAATTAGATTTTCAGTGGCCAGAGCTATATGTTTGCCATTTTTATAAAGTGCTTCAAAATAACAATTTGTCCTTCTGATATTTGTAGTATTTTTTTGCAGGTGTCATAACTGATTCCAATATGATCTTTGTATGGCAAGTTGGGTCTCTTTGTTTAAACAAACAGCTTTGGTTACCTGTGCTTGCACTGAACGATCCCATTCAACAGAGCTTTTCTGTTATCCTCTCTGCTCAGTACTTTTAGCATCTTAGTCAAAATACTCTGAGATTTTCTGATTCTGTGTTTTGCCTCTGTGATGGGGATCATCCTGTGTAACTGAGACTTCCGAGGAGCTGTAGGTTTTTTGAAACTAGAAGGATGGAAAATGTATAAAAAAAGATATGCTGGATGCCTCTCCCAATGAACCCTTGAGGAGAGAGAGCTGGAAATGATCATCTATTTTAAAAAAGACACAACGTTCTTTCGCATGCAAATTACCAGAGATCCAACTCTCATAGTTCATATCCCAATAGGAGGAAATACAGCAGAGCTGACAGATGTCATCAGTTGACTTAAATGACTGCATAAAAATTCACAACATAAGTCTTTTATCTACAAACCCTGCATGTTTAAAAAAAAATGTGCCAGTGGTTATAGGCTTCTACTTTGACTGCTAAGCCTTTGTCACCTGCAATTCCATGGATAAACAGTTCTAAATTATGTGCCTTGTTAGACTTACTCAACAATATCAATAATTGTAATATAAAATGTTAAAGACAGACATTTTTAAAATAAAACCAGAAAATAACTAAGAAATTACTCTTGTGCATGCATGTTTCTTTATGATCCAATGTGTAACATTTTTATAGGCTGTATGTCTGAAAGGAGGTATATATAATGATGTTTAATGTGTAGTTGAGAGCAAAATTATTACAGTTTTATATATAGTGAAGCCATATAACAAAAGAGCAGTAGCTAGTGTTTGCCCTTATATGAGATGCAGTCCTATAATAGAGAGCCTTAAAGCTAGGGTTTACTGTACTTTGGGAATTAATCACATAAACTATAAATTGGGTTCAACAGGCTGGCTGGGTAAATAGGCGCAGCTAATGAGGACACTATGAGATCTTATAAGAGCGCTGACTGCCCCAGGACAAAAGTGCCGAGCTGCACCTGATGGAAAACTAGAAGACATCAAAGCATAAAGGATTAGTGCTCTCACAGTGTTGAGAAATGGCCAGGGGGAGATTCACCAACTTATTACCCACATCCAAGCTAATCCTGTTATCTGCAAAATATGACTGTGTTCAGGAACTGCCACCACCTAAACTTGCAGGAGACTAATTCTGTGTTTACATGGACAAAAGTGCGGGGAATTTTCATCTGGGCAAGGAATATAAGAGATGAGAATTTTTAAGGGTTTCCTTTGTATCAAATGCATGAAGAAGGGAAAATATAAAATTAGTTCTTTAATGGCTAATCTGTATCCTATTTGGGTATCCTATACGACAGAACTCTGAGAATACAGGGCAAAAGTCACATACAATTTGTTCTCTCTTGTTTAGTTGGAATGTAGTTACACTTTCCTAAGAGAAAATCAAAATATATTGAAAGTAACTTTGAAGATGAGAGGGATAGATAGTCCCCCAATATCCCTGCCCAGGAAATCTTTTGTGCAGCAAATGTCTGCTTGATGTTTTCTCAGTGCAATAAAAGAAGGTGAAAAATATCCCAAGGTCCTCACCAGCACACCACAAAATATAATTCATTATCCAGCCTCAGGTATGTGAGCAGGCTCAAATTTTTTTGGAAAAGATTTATAATTACCAATGCTAGAAATCTAATCTTTTTTATACAAAAGATCCATCTAGTACAGCCAACACCTATGGCAAATAATGAACCTTATTTTTCAATTTGAATAAAACAAAAATAGTCCCAAACTGTATTCCTTGGAGCAGATAATTCCAGGGAAAAGCAGATAATTTAGGGAAAAGGTGTCCAACCTATATTTAATCTAAACAGGCAATATGCTCCTTCCAGTGGCTCATCAGCACCAAAGATGGTTGCCTTCAGGGCAGAGTTTAGGCATGATTACCCAGGCAAGCCCGTGGCTAAGTATTTATATGGCATTAAAGAACACCCCTGGCACACAGATCTTGCAGGCAAGGATTTATCTAGCTATCTAAGGGAAATGATTAATTTTGTAAGTTTTAATTTTTAGGGATGCAAGAATGCCAAAGTGCTTGGTGATGGAAAAGAATCATTGTAAAGACATCATTGCCCGCAGGTTTCCCCTCGCTTTTTTACTGTTGTTGCTGTTTGACAGTACCATACCTAAGTTGGGAGAATATTTCAATTAATATCCTCCCATTAGCAATAAAAAATAAGCACCCTGGTGAGTCAAAGCCAGTGATTACCTAATGTTAGTGAATCACAACCAAGGACTAGGGGAAGACTGGTGTGGTGACCCCAGGGTACCTGTGGAAAAAAAATGAAAACTCTTGACTTGCTTATCAGCCCTTTCCCACTTGTGTCCTTTCTAACCCTGGACTCCTCTTTCACTTTTCTCCTAGCAACATCCAGTTCTGTAGTCACCAGACTGTCTCACCAATAAACTCCTGGACTACTCATTAACTTTCAGTCCAGATATTAATGGATCCCCCTGTGTCTATATACACATATCTCTTGATGTCAGAGAAATTATCAGGGAACAGATTGAGAGACCAAAGAATGTTCATTGAATAATTTTGTAGTTTCTTTCATTCATATAGCTGATGTAAACTGAAAATTCAGACACAGATCTCTCAAGGTCCTCTTGATTTTACCGAGGCCTTTCTTTTGGAGACCAAAGATTATTTAGCAATTTTTTTTTAAAGATACATAAATGTTCCTCTTCTAGAGTGTTTTGGGTTTGTGGGTTTTTTTAAATAGAGATCTCTCTTCCTTGATTTTTGATTGAGATATTTTTAAAAAATTTCAAACTTGATTTTTCTTTAAAATATGCAGAAAACCCACTGCAATTAAAAAGGTGTCAATTGTTGGATTCAGAGCCACATAATTTAATTTTATCAGTGTAAAATGCCTTATTCAATTCAAAATAGATCCATATGACTTTTTAATTTACTAAAGAATGTTTTGTATTTGTCAAACTTCCTCGGAAACTTGAAGATCCATTACAGCCACCTCCCCAGCCAGGTGTTTCAGACATCAGAGTGTTTACAATGAAGTGAAGAACTATTTCAACTAAGACACAGGTGGCTAGAAAAACAAGTTGTTTTTCTACTGTTTAACTATTGTTTTACTGTTAGAAAACAGTAGAATAAAGAGAGACAGATTTACAGCCATTAAAATATGAACTAGTTATACGGAGCACTGATAATCATATAAAGTTCTGCATGATTGTCTGATTATGGGCTGAAAAATATTTCTTAGATCTTCATCTTATTTAAACAAAAACAAAGAAATGGAAGAAGACAAAATACTGTGCATTCAAAAGATGAAGAAAAAAAAACCTGATCCATGTCTGGAATCTGTAGATACCAACATGATAGCCTTAACAACTGTTTCCCTTTTGGTTTCAGACCTCTACTGATCAAATGGGAAGAGGGAATGAAAATTAATAATATCCACTAATGATTTTGCTTTTGTATTGATTTGACATTCTCAAACACAATTTTGGATGTCAGAACAAAAGTTAGTATCTCAGAAAAGATACTAACAGCTAAAGAAAAACACAAAGTTTGAAGATATGATCTGTATAAATGCTATATTTAACCTGAGACTGGGATGTGTTGACAAAAGAGGAAGCTTTTATTAAATATTTTCTGATTTCAAACACCAGCATGTTTGGCTCAAAGTTCAAGTTGCACCTGTTATTTTCTTCTGACCTCTTGCCAGGGTTCCCCACCCCCCACCTTGCCCCAGCAAATTCATGGGAAATAATTCTGAAATGCTTTACTATTTTATTTTTCAGAAACATAGATCACCTCTTGGCAAATCAAGCTGTGATAAGAATTCAAAAATTTGCACCCCAAGCCTTAATTACTTGTGAAAAACTTGACTTACAATGCATAGATCCTAAAACTGACCAAGGTTCATTCAAAATGCATGAATTAAGGCTTATGGTAATGAGTTCCTGATGATCCCAGAGTGGATATGTATAATTTTCCTTGGTGCTGGGCAGACATTAGCTCCATTTGGTCATTCTTGCGTTATTCAACTAGTATGTATATTTAGGCATTTATGTAAAAAAGTTTCCTAGGTGGAGAAAGGTAAAATTATATGGGTCAATAACTCCTCCCCTTTCGCCTCTTCCTTTCTCCCCAGATCACACCAGAAAACACTGAAAGCACTTAGTTTATATTCTTTAGATTGAATGGATTTTTTTTTTTCTCTGTAGTCCAAGCTAGATGACAAAAAGTGGCAATAGTGGAGTCTTTATCTTGCCACTAAGTCCTTCTGGAATGGGAGTAAAACTAAGACTACAAAGTGTCTTGTTTATGTTAACTAAATATTTTTCTTTTATTTCCTAAAGCTATGGAAAATGTCAATATCACAAATTTCAAACTACCGAAGAACTTTTTCTTTGTAGTTGCAGAACTATGATGGCTTTACTTTCTCTGTATCGATGTTTTATGCTTTTGAGAACTAAGCTTGCCCAGAGAAGCAACAGCAAGTTTATCTTCAGTGTACACATTTAAGAAACGTGTGCTGAGGCATTTACCTCACCTAACCTTGTATGCCTAAAAGTTGGTTCTCGAAATTATATTCAGTGGAATTCTTGACATAAGATTACTTACCCCAAATAACTGTGAATGTTTAGTGTAGATAGCTATAGGTGGGCTAGTCAATCTATGTAGTGTATTGGAACTGTTGGTGTACAACTCGTCATCATAAATAGATGTCTAAAAGGGTGAATTGCTTAAAGATATCTGATGTTAGATTAGGTGAATTCCACCTTTTCTGACAATGTCTTCTCTTTCTTTTATGAACCATGAATGTCCACACTTCATCTTTTGTTTTTTTTACTTCATAATAAACTTTCCATACCCAAAATAGAAAGGTTTTCAGGGACTGGCTGGTGTGCGCCTTTGAGTTTTATGTTTGTCTCATGTTTCAAGAGGCTGAAATGGGGATAAAAGTGAACACTTGGTTCTGATTTCTCCTTCATTGTCTGGAAGATTCACAGGTTTTATTTTATGGTGAAAACATTATTTAAATTACTTATCTATTGTACAGATGTCCATGATTAGAATAAACATTTACTTGTATTTCTGCTATTGCGGTTATTACTGGCATTGCAGTTTTCCGCAGGTTCACTGAGAAGAGGTGATACTGTGGTAGGTCATGTGCAACACATGTGACAAGGGTCACTATAATCTGAAACAGCTTGATATAGAAGTAACCAGATAAAGTGAGGGTTGCTATCATTCTGTTGGTGGGTGACCTTATGTGGGGAGGGAATCAAAGTCAAAGTCATGCAGAGTCTATGGTATACTTAGTTACTTCTTCAGAGTCAAAATTTCTTCAGTCACGTATAAGCTCTTTGTTCCTATACCATGTTTCCCTCCAGGAGATACGGCTTTGTACAGATCTGAGCTACAATGAATCTAGTTCTCAAGACATGGTCATATAATGTAGCCTTCTGAGGCTCATGGCATTGTGTTTAGTACTGCTGAAGCAGAACAATTAAAAGCTTATGAACTACAGTGTGGACATAAAATTTATTACTACATTAGGGATAAAATGCAAAATACCTTCTCAATTTTCCTTGCTTTATGCTTTAGTGACAAAAATGCTACCAAATATTTTGGATTGCTTCCATGCCAGAACACCTGATGCTCTGTTTGCTTACATCAGTGTAGGACAATTGATAAGAAAGTGAAAGTAAAGTCTGGACATCTTGAGTTCACTTGTAGCAATGTGAAGTTAAACAGTGACAAACTCATAAAACTAAGTCATAATTTGCAAGGTACATTCAAAATTTTAGGATAGACTGAGGAACAGGAAAGGCCTGAGGTGAGCAGTGTCTTTTGAGTCATCAATGTACTCTGGGCCTGCTTATGGCCATGTTTGGCTGGAAAGCACTAATTAGATTAGATATACTTGGCTGGAAGGCAGAAAGCTTAAAACATTAACTTTTTAAACATGTGCATACATTTGGAATATAACATATTTTGCTTTTTGGAGGTATATTCTGAGTAAATATCTTGCCAGTAAGATGTTATCCTTTAATTTCTCAAATGGAAATAGGTTGTTTCAGATTCAAATCTTGTTCTTGCACACACTACTTTTACACAGTGTTTAGAGAAGAGCATGGATCCAAAAATGGTACTAATCTCTTATTTTTTCCAGTTAGAAAGTACATAAAAATGTTACACATTTACTGCCATTATAAAAATACCAGAGTGATTTTTTTAGTTCATTTTTTTGTTTATGGTTGCTGATGAGAGGGCTAAATAAGCAATATTTTTCTTCAGTAGGGATTGCTCAAAGCTTCCAAACTGTGGACAAGCTTGAATTTTGTTGTCTTAGGATGAGATGATGGACAAATACATGATCCCATGGCAATCTACCTTTCATGGTTTCCCTTTTATCTACTTGCTTCTTCTTTGCTGGGGCACACAAGACCACTGCCTAAATATACAGGGTTACAGAAAACTGAACAGTCAGAATATCCTCTTTTGGGGAATAGCATAAACTTGGAGAAACTCTGCTAATGTCAGTAAAAATTCCCATTGGTAAGAACTGAGAGCAATGTTAGGTGGATCAAGCCTATGAAGTGATGATTTATACACTGGGAAGTCAAAATGGATGACTGCTTGTGGGATTACTTCTTGTAACATTCACAAGATGAATAGGCAGTACTGCTTTCCACCCTTAAAAATACAATACTTTCTCTTGGCCTGTTCATTGATTTCAGTGGTCTGGATGAACTTGTGAGGGCAGAATGAAGAAAGTCTACCTTGCAATTTGAAACCACTTGATGGATACAGTGAGAAAGAACAGCCAAGTTCAGTAGATTTTGTTTGCCTTTATGCTCTGTGACCATCCGAAGTAATTTTGGGGTTTTTTTTCTATTTTTAAGGTAAGATCCTACAAACACATGGTAACTTGAGTATTTTTCAGTTGAGGAATACGGCCCATAAATAATTATTCTGGGATCTAAGAGTCCTTACAAGTTCCTTTTCTGAAACTTAGGTTCAAGACCTCAATCTTCTGGATATTTTTAATGTGATCTTGGGTGATCTACATTTAGGCAGTGCGGAACTCTATTCTACATATTTTGCATTCCACTGCAATCCAAAATTTGGAATTATGTCATTAGACTTTCTTTCTACACTGTGGACATTCCTGGAAATAAAATTCACAAAACAGAATCTGAACAGTCACTGGGGATTTGTGATCTTGGTCTTCAATATTCTTAGGAAGTGGATGTTTAAATCTCATCTGCAGACTGACATGCCTTTTTCTCAGACATCTTTAATTCCAATGGATTTCCAGCTCTCAGAAAATCTCCTAACTAAAAATTTAGAAGTATTGTTTTAACCTATTCCACTTCATAGACATTGAGTGTGACTCTTCTGTGCTCTTTCAGGCATTTTCTGTAGTATGAAATTAATTAAGCTCTAGAAATGTCAGATGGTAATTTTTCCATTGTCTTAAGGAGCAGATAGGATATGTAGTTAACATTGTCAGGTGAATCCTACCCCCATTGATAGGTGCAAGAAGTTAGATCAATAGAATTACCTATTTTGTTAATCCTAGTCTGGTTTATATGTGCACCTAGGTTCATCCCATCTAACTGAAATTCCTTGGATTGGGATGAAATCGTCCCAGGGTTCCTCTATAGTCAGTGGAGACAGATCTACATCTCCATATTGTGTTTAGAGCTTAGGTGGACCTCCTTGCTCTCTGGGGAATTCATTTCTGTTCATGTTGAACAGAAGGCCTTGAGAAGACTTGGCAAAGAGAAATTTGGTGTAGAACTCATTCGTCTTCAATTCTGCGTAAATTAGGTTATAGGCCAAAAGTCCTTAAACCCTTGACAGTGACAGACTTTGCTTATTTTTCAAGACTGTCTAATCCTAAATGTGCTTAAATGCTTTCCTGATCCACTGAAAGTTCAGGGTTGCTTTACTTACCCCTAAATAGCTGGAAATGTCTGCTTTGGAGACATACGTCATAATCTAGGTTTATGCAGAACAATGCCTGAACCTTACTCAAGTCTCTTTGAATGGTGCCTGAAACATGGGACACGGCTAGGAAGTGATCTACTAGCTAGACTGTGATGTGAAAGCGATCCTTTGGTCCTTTAAACAGTAAGTACATTCAGTTCAGGGAAGTATGAAGTACTCCAGGGTCCTGCCTCCAGGACTACATTATTAATCCCTGAAGGTCTAATGTAAAAGGCATGTGCATTTTGGGGAGTTTTGTCAGAATTGCAGCCTCTTCTCAACTGAATACCCTTGCTACCAACCTGAGTTAGCCTTCCTCTGATTTACTATATAACTCAATGAATTTTGTACTCTCTCCTCCTCAAGTACCTAAGAGAAGGTACTGCATAACCTGACAATTAAACTATTCACATCCTGAAAGACATGAGCTTGATCCACTTCAGGATGCTTAGCACCTTGAATTCAGATCTCCCACTTCACAGTCACAGAAATAGGAGGTAATAATATTTGTATCCCTTAAAGGGGATTAAATGAGTTGCATTCCAAAACACCCAACGTTTCATACTGATTCCTTATACACTTGACAGAAGAAAGTCAGGCTGGATTACCCTGTAACTGTGTCTAGTCAATAAGAATAGGGAAGCATCACCATTAGGCAGACCAAATCTGACTTTTCAGAAGTGATCTAGAGAATTTAGGTGGTTATTTAAGACATACTGAACCACCATAGGCCAAATGTCAAAAAAGTCAGTGTCAAAGTTTGGACCTAAACCAGGTGACAGGATTGCACATTTTGACGTTTGGAGTCTTAAATTTCAGCAAAGCAACAGACAGAAGATTTGTACTGAAGTCCACTCCAGTCATTAGTTAATCCATTCCCCAGTTCCCCTTTTTAAAATGTGAGTATTGATGCAGAGATTGTGAGATTATATCTGTTGAGGATAATGAAGCGCCCATATGCTGTGGTGATGGTTATCATCAAAAGACTCAGGAAAGAAAAGTCCTCAATAAATTACTGAACAAACTTACTCCTGACAGGGCTGTGAGATCAAGCCCTTAAGCCAAGATATCACAGAAGTCTTGGAAAAAAAATCAGATATGTTGTGTCTCAGAAATAATCCTGTTCTGCAATGGAGAGGACTTCTCCTTGCAGCACTGAAAAGGTTCTGTTGATTGCAACAGGGACATCCTGGTGTTCTCTACATTACACCAGAGACACAAAGGTAGCAAGAGGGTGCCTTTTTCTCTGTCCCAGCTCTGGGCTATGCTTTCTTTACTCTCCCTTGTACATTAAGTTTTACAAAACAATATGCATCGATCTATGTGTATCCAGGGACCAAGAGACAATTCAGTCTCACCAAAAAAGGGTTTTAAACAAAAGGAGAATATAGGCTCAGGAATGTTCCTGAGGAAAAGTTGCTCTCTTACTCTTAAAAGGATACATAACCCTGAACTGTCACAGTTTGCATAGTGCTGTATACATGCTTTTAATGAGTATTAAAGCCAGAAGGCTTTCCTATTATATTTGCGTAGTTGGCATTACCTTTCCATGGTTCTAGGTGAAGTGGTAGTACAATACCCACAATTCCTTCAGCTCCCCTACCCGCTGCAGCTTCAGCTATAGTAGCTGACAATGTAATACTCATTCAGCAGCTGATTATAATTAAAAATATCAGAATAATTAAAGTCCTCAGCTTGACAAGCAGAGCCATAACTTTGCCTTCAGACATTCCTCTCTAATTAGTTAATTAATCCTAATGCAAATTATAAGCAATAATTAGTCAGCCAAGCTTGACATAAAAGTCTGCTGACTTACAGCTAAAAGGCTTTTCTGGTTGTTGGTTTGTAGCTTCTTAAGGTGTCTTTTGTCCACTCATAGTTTCCGTGTCTCCGGTCCTGTTAGCTTGCTGCTGATATATAGATATGCAAATTGGTTTGCAGAGTGAGAAAACACAGCCATAAAAATTTGCACTACCATAGGCACTATTTTATTTGCTTAATAAACTGGATAGTCATATTGTGTATAAAATATAAATAAAACATTACATATACATTCTAATATAATGTCAATGTATGATTTTATACAAATATATACATTTAAGAACTTTCACATTCTCAGGTTTAGCAGAATATATCTGCCTGTAGATGGTCTGAGATGTTCTGGACAATGACATAATGTAAAATCCAATGTGATTCTAAGATTAAGCTAGATTCTGATCTCCCATATCATAAATGAAATCAAATTCTTTTGTACCAGGACAACTGGTATCTGATTCACGTTTTTCCATAGGTTTTTAACAGATCAGGACTCTGTTAAAGTGAGATAATTTGAATTATCATCAGATAAATCAAAAGTGTGAATATTGCATTTCACATGGCAATGCAGCTAATATTGGTATGTTGCATTCCACAAAGCCACAGTGCTGACATATCACAGAAATACGATTGTCTTGGAACACTCATGGATGTTTATATATTAATTCTCTTAAAGCATTTTGTCTGAAAGTATTCCTATTTACATAAAAAAGCGAAGGTACAGTGCTCAAAAAAGTGGAAAGCAAAAATGAAAGAATGATTCAGAATGCATAAATACTTTGTGGTGAGAATCCTATTTCTAACAGACTGATAGTAAGTATACTTTTTATACTATACTATGGTTGCTTTCATTCTAGCTTCTCATACAGTTAAAGGTAAGTGGGAACACATGACCATAAGTCACCTGCCCACCTATTCATACCCACGCGCTTTTCTGGTGACAATTTCATCACGTCAAATATTATGGCTATGAAGAATGAAACCAAGAAGCATGTGTTAAACCTGCACTTTTCTGAGCCAAGGCAGTTACATTCCCTGTGCTATTTACAGAGTACTGAGAACAGGAATAAAAAAAGCTGGAGTCAGGATAAAAACAGATTAACTTATCTGAATTCCCCTGAATTTGTAACGTTGTGATTAAACTTGGAGTTTTAAGCATCTTTAATTTAGCTTCAACAAAACCATAGTCAAGACCAATTTTTGTTTGTTAATCTTCTTGCTATTCATCTCACCTGACTTTAACTGTCTGAGCTATGGCAATTAAGACCCAAATAGACGTCCTCTGGAGTTAGGGAGGGAAAGAGATTCATATTGTAGTCTGGCCAGAATCACCTCCGGGGATACCGATCTTGTTCCACTGTCTACAGAGGAAAGATAAGGTGATGATAGCCCTGAATTAAGCCTCTCAGTTAAGTGCCTAAAGTTGGATGAGAAAATCTGAGCCTTGTTAAAAAGCTTGAGTGATCCAAAATGTGGGATGACGTTATCTATTTATAGCGTTATCCAACGGTCTGCCTATTCACTTGATGAAAGGAATAAAATAGAACAGGAGCTAATATTCAGTACATCGCACAATGGATTTCAAAAAAGCTCTTTTCAGGCAATTTCATCTTCAAATTTGCAGTCTGCACAGAGAAACCCAAATCGTTCAGGAATGAGCAGGTAAATTTTCACGCACTTTGGAAAGAGTCTGGAAATCTGGTTATCTGGAAATCTGGAAATTAGGTTATCATAGAGAATCATGTTCAGGTGGCAAATAATGAGGAAACATTACAAATCTCACGGGAGTAAAGCTTCTACATGTATATGAAAGAAGGAGGAAACATTTGTGTGTGTGGAAAAATATCTCACAGACATCATGATAGCTTGTAGGAGTTAGTGGTTACTCTGGATTTGTACCAGCTTTTGGGGATCAGTTAGGATTGGAGGCTTGTACCTGTTTCACTGCATTCTCTCATTTGCTGAGATCATCTCAGTTCAGAAGAAACAGGTCTTAAAATGGTGATTACAGACCTGTGACTTTCTGACTCTTGAAAGTCTTGCTCCAGTCTGTGTAGTCCTTTTGTTAACTGGCTGTCATTCTAAGGCCATGGTTAATCCCACCAAAATTTATGTCCTTAAGGTGTCTGCTTTGTCAGTCACTCAAATATCCTTACAAAGAATAAGAGAAACACTTCTTGAGGCCAACAAGGAATGTAGATTGAAGCATGAAGAATACAGATGGGAACTCTTCTTTCTACCTTTCCACTGGCAGTATAAGGATACTAGAATGTGAAGCTTCTAATTCTTGGTAGTCAAATGCCTAGAAGTAGATGGGAAAATTTTTCAGCCTGAGAATCATCCACTGACAAACATCCCTCCAGTCCCTTCCCTGTTCTTCATTCACTCCTTTCAGCAGGTGTCAGGAAATTTCAGGGATTAATGACAGGAATTTCTGACCCTCAAGGAAACTGAAGGGCAATAATCTACGTTTAACCATGGCATTTATATGTTCTTTGTGAAATTTAGCAAGGCTTCTTCCCCACCCCACCCCCAACTTGACTTTCATTATGCAGCACTTTATATGTGTGAATTATTTTTCCACTAATGAGAAGTGCAGTGATTTTGGGTGCTAATGGAAAGTAGAATGAAATTAATGAGAGATGGGAAACAAGGGTAGATTTTTTTTTTTTTCGGTATGCTTGTGTATGAATGGGAGTTACTTTGTTGTATCACGGGGAGAATAGATTAAGCATTTTGGAATGCACAACCCAAGAGGGATAGTTAATCCTGTTTTTGACAATTGCAAATGTAATACGTACAAATGAGGGGAAGCATTATGCATGATTTTCCTCATTTTACATACAGCACAATATGTTATTTTCCAGCTCTTAATTCATGTCTTCATTAAGTAAAACTGCTCTAAGTCTAACTGGAGCATGTTGTAGATTTGGGAAAGAATTAAGATCTCAACACTGATACATGAAGTTTGCTTTTCTTTTTAAAATGTTTAGGACATGAGCTTTTTATTAGCAGAGAAAAATATATGATAAAGAAATGTGGTGATCAGGTTTAGTTTGCTTGGCTACTATTGACTGATCTGTGGCAACTGTGCAGGCCACCTGCTGTAGCTGTCAATGCCATGCCCAGCCAGTGTAGGTATCTGCTCTTTTCCAGGAAATTAGCAGTTAAAGAAGACCTTTATGCTTCTAATACACATATCAAAGCTGAAATCCCGGTGGTGTGTGGTTTATCTCCCTCATCTTCCTGCCCTTCATGCCTGTGCTGGCACACAACATAACCCAGATTTCCTTCCTAAGAAAGCTGGACCCTACCCACAGCCATGTCCAGCAACTCTCTTGCGTGATACCCCTCAGAAACAACTCTAGCACTTCTTGGAGCCTTTGATTTGCAAAGAGTCAAACAAAATACCTCCATGTAATTTATGCTAGCTGCTACTTCAGAGTTACTCTAAATCTTTGTGGGAGATCAGTTTGCATCTTGGCCAAACCCAGCATGTTGTAACCTCGCCTGCTAGTGCTGACTCCACGTCAGGAAAGATGCCCTTAGGCTCCAAAGAAGGAAAAACATAGAATCTCTTCATTTCTTCACTTAAGAGTGTCATGATTTTAACTGTTTACCCTTTATTTAACAAGCAAATTAAAATTGTCAAAGTAAACATGTTCCTATATTAAAAACAACGGCAGTTGTTTCAGGTTAATTATTGTCAAGATTGGTACAAGATAAAGCAAGGTAGTTATTAAACATTAGCTGGAGAGATGTTTAACAGTGGGGTTCTCCAATAAAAAAAGAAATACTGCTTTCTTTTTTTAAATTACTAAATACTAAATGCGTTCTTATAAGCCACTGACTAAACAGTTGCACAATTGTGTTTTGATACTGAACATTGGAATACCCTGAAGACCAAATTGTGTTCTTTCTCAAGAGTAAACACAGGACAATTTTTTTCAATATGTAGCAGTAATAACCAGTAAAATTTTACCTGATTTGAATTAGATATTGTTACTGGGATTCATTATGCTTATTTTTAGTTTTTTGTTAGCTAGCATCTGGTCTAAGTCAGTTGTCAAGGTTTCCTCTACAGAGAGTTATTGGGCTGAGCTACTCTTTAAAGATGCCTGTCTTACTCTGTTGAGTAACAAGGAAGCTGAATTCCATACTGATGCCCAATATTACTGTAGTGACTGTTTTACGCCAGGCAAGAAAACAGCTGAAATCAAGGAATTGTTTTCAGAGGCTAGAGCAAAGCAACATAAAAATATGAGCTCTAGATAAAACAGCTTAAAAGTGAATAGAGAGAAAAATCCTTGTCAAAAGGTTGTAATCAATGGGCTGCCTTTATGGTAACTAAATTATGAGGTCTTTGAGCTAAGAAACACATGTTCCCTTGCATTTAAAAATACCTTGTTTATTACCAGTATATAGAAGTCAATAGAAAAACTCGTAATTCTAGCAAGAATTGGAACAGATTTCTGGATGTTGTCAGGAAAGTGGCAATGTGAGTAAACCACTTCATGTCCAGTATTTATACTAAAATCACAGTCGGCTGTGACTTCTGTTACAGTTATCTTCAAGACATGAGATTTGGACTTGGGAAGACCATTAAACCAAAAGCCAACTTCCAAATTTTTGAGATTCTGATTTAGTAGTTCCAGTGAGAGATGAGATTAATGATTCATACTTGCATTAAGGTTCTAAATACCCCATATGTTGTGTGGAAATAACATTCCATTCTCAAGAAACTGCTAAAACTGAGTGTAGATTTAGATTGGACATAATGAAGAGTGTTTTTTATAATAAGGGTAGAACAAGCTGCCCAGATAAGTTGTGGATAACACATTATTGGAAAAGTTCAAGGTCAGATCGGATGAAGCTTTGAGCAACCTGGTCTAGGTGAAGATGTCCCTGACCACTGCAAGGGAGTTGGCCTAGATGATATTCAAAAGTTCCTTCCAACCCAAACCATTCTATGATTCTATGATTCATATTGCAAAAATCCAAGTTCTTACGAACCAAGTTCCAGTTTTCTTAAAGCTTAAATTATTATCATAACTTTGGAAAGTCTTTAACGCTTAAAGTATCATGCTTTCTACAACTTGAGTAGAATTCCAACATTCCCTACTGCTCCATGGAAGTCTCTGTGGTGTGAATCCAGACAACAGGAGAAGCTGGGGCATCACTCTTATCTGATCTCAACTAATCCCAACAACTCTTTGAGGAAAGTAGACAGATGTCTGATAAATAACCTTTCCACAAAACAAAAAGGAGGGAGTGAGGTGGGTGTAAGTCTCTTTTCCCAAGTAACAAGTGATAGAACAAGAGGAAGTGGCCTCATGTTGTGCCAGGGGAGGTTTAGGTTGGATACTAGGAAAAATTTCTTCACTGAAAGGGTTGTCAAGCATTGTAACAGGCTGCCTAGGGAAGTGTTGAGTCACCATCCCTGGAGGTATTTAAAAGACGTGTAGATGTAGTGCTTAGGGACATGGTTTAGTGGTGGGCTTGGCAGTGGTAGGTTCATGGTTGGACTTGATGATCTTAAAGGTTTTTTCCAACCTAAACAATTCTATGATCCTATGATTCTATGACCAAGTGTTTGTATGGAAGATAAATCCCTGATAGACAATGATGTGCCCAGACTGTATGGTGTCTGCCTGAGAACAGCTAGGTTTCATGAGAAGAAGTTCACTTTTCTGGAATGTACACCAGCCCGCAGTTTTCACCCTTCATGATAAAGAATATGGTTGAGCACTAGTTAGATACTGGGCTAAGTAGCTGTCTCAAGACCTAGCCTGGAGATCTGCATTCCTGTAAGAACAAATTTGAAAGTATTGCAAAAGATCACTGTTTCATAACCTCAGTCACAGCTGAGGTAATGGGGAGATAATGCATGTCTATTATTTCTTTTCCTGTGGAGTACAGAAGCTTAATGTCCAAATACTTCAACCATATGAAAGATTTGATCATCAGAACATACCTGTAAAGAAAAGAAAATGTTATTCCTTGAGATTTTATAATCAACGAATAAAACAATTTTGGTGAGATCAGTTTTGTCTAACTTCAGAAATATTCAGCAAAAACATTCATGTTGGAACTGACTGTCCAATCTCTATGATAAATAAGGAAAAATGGAAATATTTAGAATAAATTCATATCAGCCCAATGAATTCTGCCTCAGAAGTGCCTACTCCTCCACCTCAATAAATTCTGCACTGAAAGTGCCTACTCCTCCTCTCCCACTATAACAGAAGCTGAGGTCACTAACTCAGATATGAATGTTTATATTGTTAGCCTGGTTAAGCATATGAAGTTAAGTGAAATTAAAACCTCACAGAGACATCACTGGGACTAACTCAACCCAACTTTAGTCTACTGTAGTGGGTGAACCTTGGCTAGCCACCAGGTACCCACCAAGCTGCTCTATCCCTCCCCCTCCTCAGCAGGACAGGGGGAGAAAATACAGTGGAAAAGCTTGTGCATCAAGATAAGGACAGGAGGATCACTCACTAATTACAGTTGTGGCTAAAACAGACTCAACATGGGGAAGTTTAATTTAATTTATTGACAATCAATAATAGAGTAAGATAGTGAGAAAAACTAAAAACACCTTTCCCTCACTTCCCCATGTTATCCTAGACTCATCTTCACTCCTGACTCTTCTGTCTTCTTTACCTTGAGCAATGCAGAGGGGATGGGAAATGAGGGTTGTGGTCATAACACTTTGTCTCTGCCACTCCTTCCTCCTCATGTTCTTCCCCTGCTCCAGTGTAGGGTCCCTCCCATGGGATACAGTCCTTGACAAACTTCTCCAATGTGAGTCCTTCCCACAGACTGCAGTTCTTCAAGAACTACTCCAACATGGGTCCTTTTCCATAGGACACAGTCCTTCAGGAACAGACTGCTCCAGCTTGGTTCCCCCATGGGCCACAGTTTCTGGAAGAAAACCTTCTCCTGCATGGAGTCCTCTCCAAGGGGTGCAGGTTCCTTCAGGGCACATCCACCTGGTGCAACATGGAGTCCTCCATGGGCTGCAGGTGGATATCTGCTCCACCATGGTCCTCCATGGACTGCAGAGGGACAACCTTCTTCACCATGGTTTTCTCCACAGACTGCAGAGAAATCTCTGCTCTGGCACCTGGAGCACCTCCTCCACTTCCTTCTTCACTGACCTTGATGTCTGCAGTGTTGTTTCTCTCACATTTTTCTCACTCCTCTCACAGCTGCTGCACAATATTTTTTTAGTCTTTCTTAAATATGTTATCACAAAGACACCATCAGCATCACTGACGGACTCGGCTTTGCGCAGCAATGGTTCCATTTTGGACCTGGCTGAAACTGTCTCTGTCTGACACGGGGGTAGCTCCTGGAGTCTTCTCACAGAGGCCACACCTGAAGCTCCCCCATTCCCACCCCACTATCAAAACCTTGCCGCTTAAACCCAATACATCTGCTAAATTAAACACCTAGTCTAACAAAGGTATATAGCCTCCCTCTATAAATCATTCATAGTCCATTCATCCTGTCCCAAAATAGGCACCCAGCAAGGATGAATCACCTTCTGAAGGATCCAGTCTTTCCCCATTACCTGTCTAAAGATCCTAGATGACTGATTTAGACTCACTTTCTTGATGTTTGTAAGTTAGGTGAGAGGAATCCCACTCCAGAGATGAAAACCCAAGGAGTGTTTGCTGACATCATCTTGATACTGTGCTGGTCAACTTATTCTGAAAAGGCACAGTTATCAATTTTTTTTTGTTATTATTATTACTTTCTGTTCATGGAACCAACCCAGTAAGTTCTATGTTATGACTAATATTTTCATAACTGTGTAAGGAACCTTGGAATCAATCCAGTTTGAGTATCTGTTTTCTGTGTATGGCTCTGAAGATAATAGTTTCTATTTTTAAACTGCAATTGGAACCTACAATTAACCAGGTCCCTATGCTACATTAATATACTTAAGCAGATACATTTGTTTCTCCTACTAGAAATCTTGCACCCATTCGGATGGGTGGTCAGATCTAGGAAGGAAATAGGTTTTATGTTTTGTTTGAATGTGATTTTTAAAAAAATAATAAGGGAACAATTTTTATGACAAGGAGATGGACTTCTATGGAGAAAAATGTTTTTTTAGTAACCCTGAAGGGCTATAGTTAAACTTAGAACAAACTTTTATTTAATTACAAGCTTTTAAAAATAGAAATTCAGAGTATCTCATTTCAAAAAAGGTCGAAATGAAGTATTTTGAGTTTACCAGGACATTCCATTCTTTCCTTGTGTGTTTTGGGCAGACTAGAATGAATTGAAATCAGAATGTTTCCACCACATATTCTATGCTCAACAACTCAGCATTTTCAGAAGGAAATAATGTTTGCACTGGAAATTTTCCAGACAGCTTTCTCTTGATTTTTTAAGATGATTCTCTCATTCCTTAGTCTTCTGGACAGAAACTCTCTGCATGGTGTCATGATCCAAACTGCTCACAAGCCACCCTCTAATTCCAAACAATGCAACTTCAGAGAATTTCCTAATCGAGCATTATGCCTGCGCTCATGCCGTGTATACCTGTGGCTTTTTTTCAATGAGCTTCTTTGCTCCCACTAAGTCAGAAAAGCCCCAGAGCAGTTTTGGAACCTGCAAGCATTGCAGACTACCTGCTTTTTCAGCCCTCTTTGCTGAAATAAGTCCACTGCACAGGTGGAACCGTGAGTCTAAGGAGTGTAGGATGCCATGAGCTTCCCTGATGTGTCGTAATTAAACACCTGTGCTAAATAGCTCTTTACTGAGCCACTGTGAAAATCTGCAGAGTGCTCAACAGTCCTGAACATTTTCCATCTCTCTCTTGGGCAGGTGGTCTCACGTTTGAACTCTGCAATTCAAATAACACCAAAGATAGAGATGTGATTTCAAGACCTCTTCAAGGCCTTTATTTTGTTTTGTTGCTGCTGTTATTTCTGATGTTAAATGGTAATCCTGAACTCCCTTACTTATCATTCCTGGAGTATCTTTATATTCTGAATATTTACAGTCATGTACAGTTGGCAAAGCTATACATAGGCTATATGGATTAAGAGCCTAGAAAAGTTATATACCACAAAATGAGTTCATGTTAGCAAAGGGAAATGACTTAAATAAATGTATCTGTGGGAAAAGAGGCTAATCATAGAATTTCCTGTAGTCTTAGAGCCTGTCTCTAGAGTCTTTTCGTAAACATGGAGTTCTTCAAGACCTCATAACTCTCTACCGGGAACAAAGGCTATGTCTATACCAACAAACAAATCAAAACCAGAGCATGTTCTCCACCTCCAGCCCCCAATTATCCAGAATATGTAATTGTTCACATGCTTCCTGTATAGTTTTGGCTTGCACTGGCTAGCACTCTCCTAGACAATGCCTGGGCATGGCCCAGGGGATTTGCACATGCTATGGACTGCTCCCAACAAGCAGTTTGGATACTGCCATCCTGTCTGGAGGGAAAGAGAATTTAAGCATGTGTCTACAAGCCAGACTGTTCCCTTTACCTGCAGGATGGGACTGACCTCTGATCCATGACTTTTTTAATTTAATCATATACACATAACCAAAAGTTCAAAACCAAACCTCCTGGTAAAATAGTGCTAATGAGCTTGAATCTGACTCCTTCTGCTGAGGTGTACCTCATACAACTAGGTGACCATAAACTGATTCATGATGAAAGCAGCAGGCAGCAGTGAGTCAGGTCATGTGGCACAGCAAGGGAGTGTGACCATGACCTCTGACACAGCATGAGGCATGGGTCAGGAGAGGCTCCTCTGGCCTGAGTGCTAAGGTGGAAGGCAAAGAGAAAGCCAAGGGACCACCACTTTATTCTTCATACAAGGTCCACCTCTAAGGCTACTGACCCAGCCTTCAGCCCAGTTAACCTCTTCGTTCTTGGACTCATGAAAACCATAATAATGGACAAAACAGCTGATAACTTTTATGTCACGAGCTCTTAAAATTCCTTCAGCTACCCCCATGATAAGCCAAGTATCCTGTATTTAAAGAAGTCAGAACCTGTGTTTTGTTTCATCCTAAATGTTGGTTCCAGAGAGGTCTTCAGACCTTTTCTAGAAAGACGAACCAAGGGAAATTTTTGCTTAAAAGCAGTGTGGAATCAAAATGTATGTGAGGTATCTTATTAGCTTTGAGTTTATTCTCAATTCAGTTAAAGGAAATATCCATTTTCCTGAAGAAGCAGCAGTTGTCATATTTTCCTGCTGTAGACTGTGTAATATCAATCTCATGTTTATTTATACATGTAAAGATTTTATTATTTACATTTAAATATTTATAACATTTCTGCATAAACAGCCAAAAAAGTTCATCTCTGCCCTTTAGGAACTAAGCAATTTCATTTTACTAGGTAGACTTTTTTCTATATAAATAATTGACACATTGATTTCTCCCTCTGTCTTTATGCTATTTATATTATTTCTTAAATGCAAGAGGGTTATAGAACTAACAGACTGACTGGTCTGTTTTTATTGCCTATCAAATGCAAACAGGCTAATATATCACATGAAGGATCTGGAAGAGGGAGTGGTGATAAAACACTAAAAAATAGGAATGAATTCATTAGAATTCAGATATGGAAGCCTATGCTAATTACATTGCTACATTGAAAAAGTGTTTGTTTTTTCCTGGAAATAACTTTATGTAAATCTTTTTTTTCCTGAGATTAGTGGTACTGTCTAGCTGTAGAGCAATAGATATAATTGCAGATCTTTCTTTCAGTAGTGCTACTTTAATATAGAATCACAGAATGGTTTAGGTTGGAAGGAACCTTAAAGATTATCTAGTTCCAACCCCCTTGCATGGGCAGGGACAACTATGACTTTGTAAAAATGAAGGTGTTTTAACAAGACTCCGTGAACCCATGATGGTGATGTGGGAGACTGTACTTGGAACAGCTTTTCCACTGTCAAGTAACTTAGACCAGTTGTGGCTGCTCCTGAGGGTGAGAAAAGCATCTTTTTCATTCTCTCCTTCCTCCTTCACTAGCTACTCTGGACAAGTTAACGCTGGCTTTAGAATTTTGTTTTCATGAGTACTGCTGAAAAAAAACCCACTCACTTCTGTCATAATGATGAGAGAAACAAAATCAATATCCACTGATATTTTAAAAAATTAAAAATAGAACGGGAAAGTAGATGCACAGTTTGTGGAAGAATAATATAGAAGGTAAAATTCCTCCTTCATTTAAGACTACCTTAACACAATTATTCAATGACCAGTAGAATTAACATTTTCTTTTTTTTTTTTTTCAAACTTTTGCTTAAGTCAATGAAATCCAAGTCAAAGAGAAAGTAAATTGATTTTTAAGAGTTCAGTTACTGCCAGCAAACAGAACTTATCAAATGGCATCGTAGGTATGTTAGGCATTTTTACCAGTTGCACCCTTGTGCAAGACTGTAGTCAAAAAAAACAAAAAGAGAAAACTCTTGTCTCCATCAGCTGTGTTTGCAACCCAAGAAGTCAAGACATTTGAAAAGAAAACAAGATAGCCAAGTGGCTTATCCAAGGTGTCAGGCTCCAAGCACAATGTCCAGGATCTGTGCTCTAAACCAATTAGCTATTCTCAAGTCCATCCAGTTCCATTAAGCCACTGTTAAACAAAAGGAAAACACAGTACTCTTTCACAGTCATCATTCATAGTTTATCTTCCTTTGGCTGCTTCTCATACATATTCTTATTGTGTATTTTTCCCACGTGGAAGCAAATGATGAGATTGTCTGTTCTTGTTTCTGAGCTAGGAACACAGTCCTTAAAATCACACCCAAAACACCACATAATCTACTTCATAAATTTCCTTTACAGGTGTTCGGGAACCAATGCCTAAGGGTAGGTTTCCATTGTTTCTCCTGGATCTATTAAAATCATTTCACACAATTTCAGTTTGCTATTTTAATTTTTAAGGTTTCATTCTGTTTCCTTACAGGTTTAGGGATGAATATTCTACCTTTGCTTAATTTCAAAACCAGAAGATTATATGGAATTTCAATAACTACTCCAATGTGAATGTTGCCAGCTTTGCAACCTGCTTAAGTAACCCAAGGGAAAAAGGAACAGAGGAAAAGAAAGGGAAAAGACATAGCTAATAGTTTAAATTGTACCTAAGAAATAAGCTATATTGAAATAGCTTTATTGAGGTTAAAAGTCAGGCATGAGAGCTGGATCACTTCTGCCAAAATGTGGATGTTTCCATTGTTTTATTGTAATTCACTGCTGACCCTGACACACAAAAGGAAAGAGTTAGTTTTGAAATTTATAACATTTATTTTGAAATTCAGAGTAAACTATGTCCATTATTATTGATCATCTCACATACTTTAAGCATCTAGAATTTAGATACTTACATCTAAAACAGTGAGACCAGACTCCTTTTACAAACAGTGCACAGCAAGAGGTGTTTTCGGAGAACAGTTCATCTCCTCCTAGGGTCTAAAAGATAGGAAAAGGATCTGACTTTGGAGGCATGTATTTTTCTCTATTGACTATCAAAGGAAGTTACTGTATCACCCAGTTCTGGACTCAGACTTTTATTACTACAGATCTCATATGGGAGGTGAGATAAATCTTGTTTTCTGTGGTTTGCATGTATTGCAAGTATTGCACAAAATGAGGGAACAGTTTCTCAGCAATGTGGCAGAAGCCAGATTTTTAAAATTATAGATAGTTCCAGGTTTTTTCATTTTTAGGTTTTAAGAGTAGATTTACAAGGTTTCTGATATTGCATTTTCAGGCTGTTCCTTTTATTTCAGACCCTAGTATCAGATTCAAATATATGAACTACCTACACCATAAGATCCTAAAAATATCTCTGAAAGTTCTAGATGCATAGCTGATGATTGCCATGATCATCAGTAGGTCACTCTCTGCTAGAATAAATATCACCTACAAAAATCAATATTTTGGTGAAGGGTGGGGGATTGCATTGATTCAAGTTTCCAACAGAAAAAACAAATGGGGAAGGCTTGGAAATATCAAAAGAAGCTGTGGGCAGATTATTTAAGGAATTTAAGTGGTTTAGCCCAATTGAAAGCACTAAAGGTTAGATGCTTTCTTAAAAAACAAAGCTATCCTGTAGATTCTTACTTTCAATTTACTGTATGCAACTGATGTCAACATTCATAACGCTGTCAGCCCAAAGGAAATGTCCTTACCAGTAGGTTCACTTACAAGAACTGTGAAACTGATGCTGTAAGTGGCTTACATCAAGATCGTGAGACCTGCATCTAAAAAGAAAGGAGAAACATTCATTAGTTAAGAAATAGCTTGGCTTACTTTTTGTCTTTTTCATCTCTTACCACTGCTCTGCTACTGCTTTTGGTCTATATAATCAGCTAATGAGATTTCCACTTCTTCAGGCAATGAGGCAAGTTGTGCTTGAAGAAAAGTTGTGCCTAGATTCATTGCAATGCATTCATATACTATTAAGAAATATTTTACAGAGCAGCGCATTTAAACAAATATTAAATTCACACAATTGTTAATCAGTGTGCCATCTGGAAACATTTGAAAGTTTAGACTCTTAATTGCCTGAATCTCATAAATGTTCAAAATTGTTGCATACTACAGGCTATATTACATTTAGGACTTTTTTACTGTATAAATACATGTAATTAAAACGTGAGATAGGAGCACTTTCCAGCAGCTGTTGTGAGAGCTGTAACCATCTTCCCTATTAATCTTCAGGGATTTGAAATATGTGTTGTTGAGCACCGGGGTCAATGACATGCCGTTACATTTGAATCCCACCATTTGACAAAGCATTGCATTCTGTTTCTAAATTCTTTCATGTGACTGACAGCTACATCCATTTCTTCCCGAGGCCACTCTTTAAATTCCTTTGTACTTGTAGAAGCAAGTTTGCTGGCTCAAGAATTTTGTCTTAACTCTGCCTCTAAGACTTGTCAATGGCAAATTAGGACAAGAAATTCTAATTTATGTTTCAAAGGCACCTATGGTAGTAAGAGAAACTATTTTTATTTACATTTTTTTCCTCAAAAGTGTCAAATCAAAGACTCTATAATTACTATATATTTTCAGGAGATGTCATATTATATTGACTTCAGGGGGCAAGTGGTAGATAGGGTTAATCTGACTAAAGTCAGTGAAATGCACAAAGGATTGCTGTTCATCACAAATGTTACTTAGAAAATTAACTATCTCAGTAAGAAAACAGAAATATTTAGGCTATCAGCTGCTGTAGTCCAAGATCTTTGAACACAGAGATAGAAGGCACTTCTGGGGTAGGGAAACTTCTTCATGCCCATAGGTCAGTGGAAGAGTGTATCTTGTCATATGTCCTTAGTGGTTTTCACCAAGTTAGTGAAAAGGTTTTCAATGATGGTGCATCTCCTGTTTTTCAGCAGACATGTTCAACAATCTGACATTAACAGGTAGTTTTAATAGCACCGTTATCTTTGCTTTCTCATTAAATTCTCCATGTCTGTTTCCTGTACTCTCTTGTTCTCCAGCATGAGTCACAAATGCTCCTTACTTAGCCCAGAGGCAATCAGCACTGACTTTGTTTATCTCTGTATTAGTTCTCAAGCTATGGTTATCAACAACCAGCACCTTTTACAGCCAACCAAACAGCTAGCGACATATCTGATACAGACTCATTTGTGGTGTTTCCAGATACTAAAATATATGTTATTAAAGTGATTTTCTGATATTGTTTATAAATATTAAATAACCGTGATTATTACTCTAGGGAAGATATGTAGTTGTGAAGAGAAAGGAGTGATTTGTGTGATCTTGAGACAGATGACCCATGTTGGTGTACTTGGAAGGGATGATGATCAAGTTGGTAGCTGTTGGGAATTATTCTCTCTCCAAATGTCAAGCAGGACATTTTTTTATGTAGGGTTGCTAGAGGATTCAAGAAACAAATTAATGACTGAGTGTCCTTGTCCTTAATCCCATTTCTAAGAGGATCTCCATCAGGGTGAAGAAAAAGCATGTTTGGGAACATAAAACCTACATGTTGGGGAGGTACATGACTGGCAAAGCATTAATGTTATATGAGAAAGGTATAATTTTCCCTCTCCCTTTTAGATAAGAATTAACATGTGATGAACTGAATAATCCTTTTTCACTTTTTATCCTGGCCCGCAAAATAAACCATAAACTGGATCAGCTAAGATTTGTCTTGCTGCCTACATTCTATTTTCAAAATGCTGTCTTCTCTAGTATTTTTCAGTGGTAGACCACTGTAGGACTAGACACTTCTAACAAAAAGCCCTTTGTCCAATGAGTACATGGAGAACACATCTAGATGGGACAATGGTGGACTTGCAAAATCAACTGTACTACTTTTTCATTCTGACAAGTCTGATGAGACCCCTTCTCTTAATCCCTTTTCTGCCCTCCTGCAGGTGTGAGGGATCGAGCAATGACCTTTTTTTCAAGAAAAGGGAAAACAAATACTGCTTTCCCAGATTATGATCCCACAGAACAACTGTAAACTGAGCACTTCAGCATATCTTCTCTATTACCACAATCACTTGTGACCTCAGAGGCGGTCTGAGCAGTTTTCTTTTTTTTTTTTTTTTTTTGTTGACCCTATCTGCTCTTGAAGGAGCATGTATTTTCTTGAGAAAAAGAAAATTTAAACATGGGAGGGCACCTGTAGCTGTTCTTATCCAGACATTACCGGAAACATGCAGAAGAGGGAAAAATAGAGCTTTAAATCAGTATTTTTGTAACACAGCTGACGGAGCATAATGCAAGTAGGGCTTCCATACCTTTGGGTTATGAAATGAGACACAGGGCCTGAGTTATTAGTGTTAAAGAGAAAGAAAAGTGCTGGTTTAGCAGAAATAAAAATTCCCATCAGTTGACTCATGCAGTCTTTTTGTGAGTGCAGAACCAGATCCACAAATACAGGATAAAGAAGCAGATCTATTTGAATAACTAGAAAGGGGGGCTACTGTCCTATAGACACAGATCTATCACAGTTATCATTGGGCAGAGCTCTGGAATCCAAGAGTCCCAGGTTTCTGTTTCAAGACACCAACATAAGACCTGTTTTCTTTGTGCTTATTTATTATCAGGGAGCTGATTTAATCCTTTCTTTCCTGAATCTGGAAATATTTGTGTGTCCCAAATTCAAGGTCTGCCCTAAAGTCCAATGTAATTGTTTTCTGCTTCTTTAGCATTTGAAAGAATGGATGATTTAATCTCCCTCATCTTGGTTTTGAGCTCAAAAATATTTATTTTTACCAGTCTCTGCTGCTGCTTTCCTGTGTGACACTGGGCAAATCATTTCATCTTTTTTTCAGTATTCCCCTGTTTCTTTCTTACAATTCTAAACCAACAGTATTAATTTTTCTGGTCCATTTCAACTGTTAGCTCGTTGGTCCATTTACTTTTGCAACATAAATGAAGACTAAACGAAGACCACTGAAATGTTCTGAAAAAGGAAGAAATAGGCTAAATAAAGGAGGCATGAGAAAAATGCAACAAAAACAGTTATTCTGTATGCTGTGCCACAAGTGAAGCCAGGCTCTAGCAATGGGTTTGTGTTTCTAACTGGTTCTTCTCATGTCCAGGAAGGTGTAAGCTCTAATTCAGTCTTGTGAATGGTTGCAAAATTCAGATCTTCTCTTCCTACTGTTGATTATCTGGTATTGATAATGACTGAGACTGCATCAAGCCTACTTTTTAATGGGGGTACTAGTGATATATCTTTCTTCTGTCTGGACACTTAATTTTATAAAACTCAAAGGCTGTAACACCCTTGCAATCTGTACCCCATCTGTCAAATTTTGGCTGAAATTGGCCAACAGATGTTTTGCAATGCTACTGCTTCTCTCCAGTTCCACCACATTCCTCCTCCAACATGCTTCTTTGACACACGCACCCAACACTATGGTATGCAGAAAATATAGCAAGGCAAGGCTTTTAAAAGCCCTCTTCCTTCCTCATAGTAAATCCATACCTGGATATCAACATCTATATGCCTCAGATGAGAACATAACTTGTTCTGGGCAGAAGCAAAATCTGTGGAGGATTTGAACTGCCTGAAAGGGTGTGTTATGTCAACAGGGATGTAAAGCAAATGGTGGGAAAAGAAATACAAGTAGAAAGGGGAAAATTAGTTGTTACAGGGTTATACAGGAAGATAACTGTAAAGAAAGAAAGTAAATTTAGATTTCTTGTGTCACACTAATTCTCTATCCTGGACTTTGCAGCCTCACATTATCACTGAAGCACATTATGTCCGAGATAGCCTCAGTCTTCCTTCTTGTGAAGTCCAGCATGCTAAAGTCAGAATTTCACCATGGTCTTTGTCTTAAATCATGTGAGATTTTTTGCTGCTCACAGTACAATTCTAGTACTACAGACTATTCAGATTGGATTATGCGATTCATAAAATCATAGAGTAATAAAACATTTTGGATTGGAAAGGGCCTTTAAAGGTCATCTAGTCCAACCCCTCTGCAATAAGTGCAGATATCTTCAACTAGATCAGGTTACTCAGAGCACCGTCCAGTCTGACCTTAAATGTTTCCAGGGAATTCTAGTGTTACAAATTATTTGGATTGGATTATTTATTTGGATCATTTTAGAATAAAGTATCACAGAACCACAGAATCACAGAATGGTTTGGGTCAGAAGAGACCTCTGAAGACCATCTAGTCCAACCCCCCTGCCATGGGCAGGGAGATTTTTCACTAGATTAGTTTGCTCAAAGCTCCATCAAGCTTGACTTTGAACACTTCCAGTGATGGGACATCCACAACTTCTCTGCGCAACCTGCTTGAGTGTCTCACCACCCCATGTCAAAAATTTCTTCCATATGTCCAATCTAAATCTGCCCTCTTTCTCTTCAAAATTGTTACTCCTTGTCCTGCCACTCCAGGCACTGATAAAAAGTCTCTCTTAATCTTTCTCATAAGCCCCCTTTAACTATTGAAAGGCCACAATAAGGTCTCCCTCTCTTCTCAAGGCTGAACAATCTCTCATCCTTTCTTCATAGCAGAGGTATTCCAAACCTATGACCCTTTTCGTGACCCTCCTCTGGACCCACCCTAACAGGTCCATGTCCTGCTTACTGGGGATCCCAGAACTGGATGCAGTACTCCACGTGGGTTATCAAGTCATAGTGACTGAAACATCAGAACAAGATGGCAAAATGACAGCTCTCTGGTTCTGATTCCACTCAGGGATAAAGTGGTTCCAAATTTTTCAAAACAAAGACTTTGCTGTTGATGCATTCCATTCAAGGCAAAATAAGTAGCTTCTGAGACGTTCAAAAGAACTGTAGGCCACCTGACCCTTTGGGATTCTTGACATGGATATTAATGTGAGTAATGACATCCACCATGTTCATCAGGAAAACTGTGGACAAATTATTTAAATGACACTGATCTCAGATTAGGGGATGGTACAGTTGATCTTTCAAAGACTTCCCCAGCACAGTTTTCTATGATTTCTAGGAATGATGGTCCACTGTGTTTCTCAGCAGAACAGGGTAGTGTTGCTGCACTGGGGAATTTTTTTTTCTAGTAATATGCACAGGTAATAAAGAGATCAGAAGATAGGCACACACAGAGAAATATATATGATATGGAAGCAGACTTATAATTCCTGTTTGTGTTTGACAAGCTTGATGTTGGTTGGCCTGATAATCACTATTTACTCTGTTTCTTACTGTTTTTCCTAGCATTTTTCTTTTAAAGCAATAAAAATATATTAACTACCAAACCACTTCCCCTAAATCTTTCTCACACACAACCTACTGAATCTCTGGTTTAAAGTAACATAAGAACAAGAGAGATAAATCTTTCCTCTTTAACAAAGAGGCTGAAGAAAGAGTTAAAGGTATTTTTTGCACCTGGAAATTTTTTTCAACAGTAGCAGAGATGAGCAGTCAGAGAGCAGCCTTTGATCTTTCCATGCTGTGTCACAGCTTGTGCACAAAAATATTTTATGTGAGGTTTGGGAGAGTCTGCCATCTGACTATGAATGGTGGGGAATGCCATGATAAAGAACATTAAGGAAAGACACACTCTGAGGCCATGTTTACTCAAACAAAGCTGTTAATATTCCTTTTCCTTCTATATTACAATCACAGCTGGACAGTCACACAGCTGGAGGCAGTCCTTCTTGCAAGGTCCATCTTGCAAGGTCCTTCCTGCCTAAAGTGTAGATGGACACAGAGGTAAAATTTCTTTCCACAGCGTCATCAAGACAGTCCCCTGTAGACCTGAATCTCACTCTTCCTATAGGAATCGAGCCTCAGATTTATCCTGTATGACTTAAGGTAGCTGAACTACTGTAAGACTATTATGTAGTCAGGAAAGAAAGAAAGAGGGGTATCTGAGGAAAATCAGCCAATCTACTTAGGATCTAAGTAATCCAATAAATACACTTATTTCTTTCTCTGTATTGACTATAGAAGCAGCCTCTGTTGCCACAGAGATCTTGAGTAAATGCTTCGAGTTGTGTGGGATGAATACAGGTCTGTTGACCCAAGCTATGGTCAGAAAACAACCAGATCAATAACATCTTGCAAAGGAAGAAGTCTCTTCAGAGCTCACCAAGTTGAATCAAACTACTGATTTCTGTATGTTTTCTATAAAATTATATAACTTCACCTGAACAATAGTTTCAGAGTATTTCTGTTTGTTCTTGCACATAATGCATACGATCTGATTTTTTTTCAAGACAAGAATGTAAGCATAAATAACATCTGTTGCACAGAGTTTACTAAGATGCAGAGACACATTATATGCAAGCACTTTTTCGATACATATGGAGAGAGACTGCATCATCACAATCTTTTTCTTCAAGGTTTTTTTCAGGCTGTATTAGATAAACCAGGAGAGACAAAGCTCTGATAATGCAAGACATTGTAGTGGAAATTGAATGCAGTGTTTGTATCTCCACCACCATTTTACCTACATGGAATCTGTAGGAGGTGGATCTGAACAGGATTGCATGAGGTTCTCTGCTTTACTCCTTAATAGGAGATCAAGATGCAAGATAACAGTATCTAAGCCCTTTTGACAGCTACTTACCTACCCTGCTCTCAAAAACCTCCAGTGGTGGATATTCCACCACCTATTTCTCAGGCAATATAATCCAGTATTTCACTTTCCTTCACATTTCTCTTAACATGTTAGAAATATGCCATGTGAATATTTAGGGAAAAGTAAGCAAAGAAATAGAAAAAAGATCATTTTTTTTCCATTTAAGTTAATCAGGATTAATTTTTGTAACACATTTCCTCTGATGTCGTTGCACTGGAAACAGTTGTTGATTACTTTTATTTGTTGACTGGAGAGCACAGAAGAAGCAAAACTGAATTCTCACATATGGGCCAAGGACAGCTTTTTGTAACATAAAAATATCCCAACTTTGAAATTTAATATACTGGATTCTTCATAGATTAGAAATAAGTGCGAAGGACCTCTGGAAAAAAAAAAAGCGTCACTCTCCCCTTTCTTACCCTGCAGGGCTGAAGGATAATTGATTGTAAAGATTTTGGCATGTTTAGGACTGTTTCAAACTCAGTTTTGCTTTCCAAGAGCTTGCACAGAAAAGGAAATCCACATACAGGAGGGAGAAGAGATTTTTATGTAGCTAGATTTTTTTTCTTAAGTAATAAATAGTAAGAAGTAATACAAGAATTTGGAGATCTGGAATAAATTGGCAGAGAAGAGGAAAGGTTTATAGGGCAGGGTAGAAAGTAGCGGTGATACATGAGCAGTAATACAGCTTTTTATTTATTCTGTTGTATCACCATCTAAACACACCATATTTATACCCATAAGCATATGTGACCAGACATATAATTATGTAAATGTACAGTAAATGAAGTGTGGGCACAGATATCAGCATGTGTGTATGTGTATAAACACTTATGTGACTTTATATATATACAAAATATATTATGCTACCTTCAATGACTCTCCTTTTTAAAACAACAGCATGTAATTTTCAGACAACACTGAAATGAGTTCTTTTGCTTTTTTTTTTTTAATTGGAAGTGGTTCACTTAAATGAATAGATTCCTGACAATCTTTTTTCTCCTTCCTTCCTTCCTTCCTTCTATTTCAGACTTTACATAATTAATAAGTACTGAAATTGCCAGTGTATATTTGTACAGCAGGATGTGGATGGACCTGTGATCTGGTTGGAACATAGACATAGGGGATGGTTTAAATACCTGCCTCTTTGGTCTCCTGTCACAGGGTCAGAAGTTTCCGCAGCACTAGTGAACCGAGTCTCCCTCATCTTTTCTCTTGGCTTTGATCTGATTGAAATACATGGTCATCTTACTGCTCTCTCCACTAGAGCTGAATACTCTGAGTCTTGTTGAAGAAGCAGTAGCAATTTTAACATCAGTAACCTTTGCCATCAAGTCCCTTTGCTAAAGAATAATTAATATAAATTGGTTAAATTTCTCATACTACAAATCAGATACAATGAAGGGTGAAATTAAAGGATCTCCCAGCCTTTCTACAGCCACTGGTCTTGTTTCCATTTTTAAGGAAATTATAGTAGCTTAATTAAAGGAAATCCTGATAATCATTTGTTTTTGCTTTCCTTTCAGAGCTTTCACAGTTAATAAACACTTAACATTTTCAAAATTAATTGCAGTGGAATTTTCTGCACTATTTAGAGAGCCTTGAAAAAAGGAGTTGTCAAACAGACCCAATATGTCTCAAACTCGACAACCATATGACTTAGCCTTGTGTTTAAGCCATACGGATGAGGAAGGCAACTGTGATTACTCCTCGTGAAAGGGGGGGAAGTGAGACAAGATTGCTAATGTCAGCCTGGGTTGTCAAGTGTAACCAAGACTGTGGAATTGCTGAGCTGTGTACCCAAGAGTGTGTCAAGGCTGGATTACTTCCATAAAATAGGACAGTCCGTCACGTGGTGCTTTGAGCCAGCTAAAGAGTATGTGTGCCTACAACAGATGTGCCGTGTTAAAGATAGTACCCAAAAATGGTCAGGTGCCAGCATAACAAGTTTGTGAGCAGATCCTCCCAGCAGGAGCCAATTTCAGTGAAACAAGCTGGCAAGGCAGCACACTTGTCATGGATGCAAATGCCAGATTTGGCATCTGCAGGTTTGTGGCACAGAGGAGGGGGGGAAAGATCCAAGTTTCCACCACCAACTGGTGCCAGGGCTTCAAAGAAGAAATCTCTCAGATGCATGGTCTGTGGAAAATGTTGACACGATTGCATAAATCTCATTTAAAAAAAAAAAGAATAAATTAAAAAAACAAAACAACAACAACAACAACAAAACAAAAAACAAACCAAAAAAACCCCAAAAAACAAAAAACAAAAAACCAAGAAGGAAAAGCAACAACAAAAACAGCAAACCAAAATCCCAAGCAGTAGCTACTCTGTAGCCTGGTGATCTCCTTTGCATAGTTGTTAAAAAAATAAGTTATTGTCTTGGCTTCTCTAAAGTCAAATTCTCCATGGCATCTCTGCATGTTCGTCTGAAAATATTCACAGCCCAGACAGTCCTGGAAAATGAACTGTTGTTAAAATGTGAGGGCCCATATTGGTCAGTTCTTTGCATCCTTTTCACTCATTAAAGATAACTAGAATTTGTTTAAATAAACACAGAATCTAACTGTTGCTGAGTTCGTTTCTCATTACAATTCTTCCATGGGAGTCTAAACAATTGCTTTAAGTCTGACAGTTTCCCAGAAGACAGTTGTGACAGAAAATGATGGACAATTTTTTATTGAGAACTTTCTGATTTATTGACTGCAGGTGTCACTTGGGAACAGAAGGCACAGTGGCATGTGTTTCAGGACTCAAGGAAACTGGTTAAGGAGGAATTTTTCAGGTTTGTCTCCTCCCTCCAAGGTTTTAAAACATCTGTGGCAGTAAAATGTTTGTGTTTACAACTTCTGTTCTGTACAATCTACAAGTATAACTGGAGAAAACTTGCACCTTGTACCCAGATGGAGCATCTTCCCTGAAGACTAAGGGGATGACTAATGGTTACCATCACTGAAGAGATGTTCTACAGGGTTCAGAGTCACACCAGAGACAGATGGCTTGCAGTTTCACTTAGCCTTTTATTGATGGTAGGTGCAAACTGCCTGCAGAACAGGCTTGCCAATATTACAGAAGCAATGCCAAACCAGCTGGTTTTTCCATTGCCTGGAACTAGGAAACTCTGTTTTTCTCAATTTTAGGAGAGTGAATGGTGGCTTAATTTCCAGGACAATATCAGTTTACTACAGTCACTAAGTTTTTCAAGGCAGCAGACAGTGATAGCTCTTCCTACAGTTCAACAGGTAGAAGCTGGCAACGGTCATCTAAGACTTTGTTTTGCAGAAATCAGATTGACCAAGATGAGTTGGATCTCCTACACAGGGTATTCCAGCCATGTTTTGCCCTTTGTTATGTCCACTTTATAGTTTGGATCTAAGCTGGTGAACAAAAACCACCTGTATGAAAATGCAGGTGTAAAAATAGAAGAGGTGTGAATTTGAAATGCAGATGAGAGAAAAAGGAGAAAGGAGAGAGAGGTCTTCTGGCATAATACTGACTGAATTGATCTCTACCCAGGCAATTTTGTGTATCAGCTGAAAAATTGGACAAGGGAGAGCAGTTATAAAAAACCATACAGCATCCAAGATAAATACACTGAGACTGTGGCTACAAATTGGTATAACCTGGCTGGAGAAAAAAAAAAATCTTGGAAAAACAATACAATTTTGGAATCTGGAAACTCTTTACATCCTGTCCATCTCCCTCCACTGTCTGATTCCTATTTTTTTCCTAGATTAAGTTGAAGATCTGGAAGATTTCATGAGAAGAGACAACACTCTGCAGAATCTTTCTGGAGCTAAAATTTCTTATTTACCCATAAGGGCTACTTTTAGGGTCAGTAGCCCAACACTCAGACTGGGCTGTGGCAGAAGTTGCTTAGAAATAGATAAGGATTAATTGATTTTACAGTCTATTTCAACTAAAGATGAGGTTGTCAAACTGGTTAAACCATTCCCCAGAAATGGCTCTTTCTGTCCACTGGTTATAAAGGGTGTCTGGAAGATTGTCGTGGTTTAATCCCAGCCAACAAATAAGCATTACACATCTGCTGAACACAGAGATTTACACTATGGAGCGTAACCTCATGTGAGCTGAGTCTACATAGATATCTAAATCAAAAAATGTCTGAGGTGCCAAAATCAAAGCGTTCTTTGGCTCCTTATGTAATCAGTGAAGAGAAAGAAGCCCTTCCAGAGTTGGCTCAAAGCTCCTACATTAGATTTCTGTTTTGAATGTCCTTTGTAGTTATATCTCTTGACTAGAGGAGGTTGGAGAAGCATCTTGAGTTTGACTCCAGAGAGCAGCTTTATTTCAGGCACTGTGAATAATACCATTCATTCTGTTTCTTCTCCTTCCTTCCTTCCTACTTCTCAAACATATACCTTCATCGCAATTTTCTTTTAAAGAGAAGTTGTTCATGACAGCTGTGGTTTGCTTGTGCTTTTTAATTATACTTTTTCATTGATTTCCAACTGTGTCTGCAAAAACTTGGTGTTTCAGGGCCTTGTGCAACTAAAAGGTAGATCAACATTCAAAAGCTTGGTTGTGCAATGCTGAAAGGTCAGGGCAGATCTAACATTTTGTATTTTAGCAATGATGTACACCTTCCTCAGAAAGTTCTGACACTGAAAAATCTAACACCTGAAGGGAAACCTAAAATTAATAGTATTGGGTAATACAGTTTCTTGTAAAACCCCAAAGTTCTAGAGCTGCTAGGAAAAAAAAAAAAAAAAAAAAGTACACTCCTCCTTTCTTCATGCACAAAGAGAAAAGAATCAGGGAAAAATCAGTTTTACTTTACAAATGGCAGGGGCATTTGTGGGTATGGGCTCTCAGGGCTTTTATCTGGAAAGGGATCCGTTTGACGTTAAACATTTGATAGAAACCTCTGAAAAACACCAGAAGTCATCATATTTCATTCACAAGTGCCTAGTTACATGCAACCTTTTCTTCATGACTGTCTTTCTCAACAGTTAGGTTTTTTGGTGAGCCTTGAGATTTTTACTGGAAAGATCAGGCAACTTCATCTCTTTCAGGAAACATATAATTATTTTTTTAAAACTTTTGTAGGTTTTGAAAAAAGTTTAAAAACTTGACCAAACATCACACTGCAGAATTATTAAAAAAAAAAAAAAAGTAAAAGAAAACATAATCTAGTATCAGTTATAGTTCCAAATATCTCACAAATCTCAAACAAATTACAGTAATGCAGGACCTTAAGTCGTCAATGTATTTCAATTTATGAGTCTTACATGTATCATCATTACCATCTACTTCATCACAAGTTAGACCACCTCTATGACATCTAAGTTAGATATTTCATTGTGCTAAGCCTGGATTAAAGAAAATAGGGATACATTCTTCTTAGCCTGCTTTATGGACTGGATTCACATCCAGGTGTCTGAACCTCATATGTTGAATCAGTTACCTAAGTGTGTCTGTTTAGTGACATTTGCGATGCTCTATAGTATCCAAAAAATATACCGGCAGACGTGACATGGGAGTTACAGCTAGAGTCCAGGCAGGATAGACCAAGGACTTCTCAAATGACATCAGACGCTTATATTTTGGTCACTGACCCATACCCCAGTCAATACGATCAAAGGAAAAAGCTGGAAAGGTTTGTAGATACCTACGTTTAGCTAGCTAAGCAATTCACTAGGCTCTATAAAGGGTTTCATGCCTTTTCTGATGCTTGGATATTTACTACAGTCAAAATGTCCTAAAATATCCAAGAAATGAAGCTATCGGGTGTGACACAGCATCAATGTGCTTTTGTAGAGTCAACCTGAGGTCAACTTGTGTACCTTGCACTCCATGGCCAGCTGTAGGCAACTAAGTTTAACCCTAGCTGCAACAAAGGAAAACCAGGGACTTTTAAGATGTAGCAGATTTGACTTATTTTGGGTTATACTTTAGGATGGATGGAACCAGACTCTCAAACATCAATGTCTTCTCTTTAACTGCAAAGGGAGTCTAGTTGAGTAACTCAGGTGGGGCTAGGTACACTGGAGAGAGAGAAGTCAGATGTGAAGATTCACATTCTTAAAGATGAATCTAAAAGTGCAAGAACAATAAACAGGGAGCGCTGAACAATAAACGGAAGCAAGATGGGATGTGAAAGTATCCTGCGATTTCAGAGAGCAGATCTGAAAACAACTATTTGTCATCAAACTACTGATGCTTGTCCCTACTTCCTTTTTTAAAGAACATTTCTCTGAATTCTGTAATGCTTAAATTATGCCTCTCATTGCTTCATGTCCACAAGGGGAAAAATAATGGGATGGCTCATGAAATAGCCAAAGCTAAGTGGAATTTGAACTGGAACTAATTCCCAGGAGGGAGGACAGGCAGCAGCAGGACCTGGGCTGCCTGGTAGGCAGTGTGCTTTCTGCCCGACCCTGCCAGACAAGTTGCTGATCTCCCTCTCTGTCCAAGCCCCCTGCCAACACACAGTGTGAGTTTGCCTCCCCAGAGGCAAACCCCTGGGATGGGGGGCAGCCGCCCTGCAAGCACCCTTCACAACATGCTCCCATGACCCATGGAAAATGAGGGCTGAAGGGCTCTTTCAGAAAGGAAGATCCTTTCCCCTGCCCATTTAATTCTTGGTCTCTGTTGTTTCTGTTGTCTGCAGTGCCAGCTGGTGAAAGAAATGACAGTATTTTAGTGGTTGTGTCACCTGTCCTGCTAGCACTAAGAATAAAGCAGCTCTATTTCTCTGCTGCTGCTAAATCCCTGTGAGTGTATGACATAACTGAAGGAAACACATCCCTTTGGCTTTGCTGTGAGACTGTAAGCTTCAGTGCCAGGTGAGGTGAGGTGCTACCAGGTTTGTAGAGCCTGCATCTATCTGCAGCCCAGTCTGGGTGGTGCAACAGCTGCACTAAACCTGGCTGAGACGTTGGGATGTTCAGCATTGCAAAAGGAGGCAGCAATTCACATTTTTGCAAGCACATCCTTACACACACATAAATCCCACCAAGGCTACCTTGCTCATCCCTTTGTGTTTCTTTCAACATTATGCCATCCCTCCTCAGACCGAGCAGGAGCGACTTCTTTACTGCTTAGAAATACTCTACACATAAACTGATGCCAAGATAACTTAAAAGGTGACTTAAAGCTGATCTGGGGGTGGGAATCCATTTACAGAAAATTGTTGCAGAATGAAGTCAAAAGAATCAATTTTGGTCAAGATCTTTTTTTGCTGACCTTCATTATACTGAATTTTGAGACTTGGAGATTCAAGTTCCATACAGTGGCTGTGCCTACGTCAAAATGTCTTTGCTCTGTACAGTCCAGAACAAGGAGACTAACGAGACTTAGTCCTCTCTCCACAAGTGTTTTCTTGTGGAAGATGTCCTTGTGTGTTGAAATTCCTTTGCAGCTGCTTACCTTCTTTCATTTGAATTGGGGCTGTATCTGCCCCAATTAGTTACAGTGGTATAACTATATTGGCAAACCTTATTAGAGAAGAAACATCCTGTACTAATGAAAAATCTCTTTATCTGATATAGATTGAACAATTCCTCTCCACAAAAGAGTAGCTGTATTAATTAAAGGATTTTTTTTATTCTGTTTTATTTTAACACTTTATCCACAAGTTGTGCTGCTACTGCTATTTTAGTCACTTTTTACCCCATTATGTTAAACAAAATGTTTACAGTAGCAAAATTTCTTAAAGGAGAGCAAATTTACTCAGAGAGCTTGTAGAGTATCCCTCCTTAGAGATATTAAAACTGTCTAGACACAGTCATGGACAACTGGCTCTAGGTGTCCCTGCTTGAGCAGGAATGTTGGACCAGAAGACCTCCAGAGGTCTCTTCCAACCTCAACCATTCTGTGATTCTGTGAAATTTCAGTTGATTTAAGTATTCAGGTTTAGAATTTTGTCATCAGATTAATTCATGACACAATTCTTTGATAACAATCATTAAAAATCATATGATGTCATTAATAATAATAATAATAATAGCAGCTAATGCCCATTACAAAACTAAAAATGTTTAAAAAACTGTTTGTTACAACTGGAATCTTGTGGCAATCTCTATAATAACAATGCTGTTTCAGTTTGAAATAAATATTCTTTTTAGATTGATCTTAAATTGGCTACTTACAGATTAATCAAACAGAATGTAAGTATATATTCTCCAATAGATTTCAACCAAAATTGTCTTAAAAATTGGCAACTACATGTAAAAGATCGTACCAAGAACAGTAGATGAATTTGTAAACCTGACCTAATGCACTTAAATTTGAAATATATTTTCTATTCTATTCCATTCCATTACTGCATTTGTTGTGTTCAGTTATGGTATACCCTGGGGAGACACAATTGTGAATATGGTGCTAGGTGATATGAAAACAGAAGCGAGTTTGAAATGTTATTGCACTCCTGTTAATTTTAAAGCTATTTGTCGATGTTTGGGTCAATGACTTCATTATAAACTCCATACTTAATTTTAATAAGTTTGTTGTGATAATCACATCATCCCTGTGTAATGAAATAAATTACTTCTGTGTTCAACCTTTTAAGGCATCTGATTTTGTTCAATTTCTGCCAAAATTGTCTTACTTTGTCCTACTTTTTTTGTTCATACTCAATTTAGATTTTTTACCAAATAAAAAGCAAAAGTTCACAGTGAGGTATCCTTTCTTTTTTTTTTTTTTTTTTTTTTTATTTTAACTGTGCTGTCTAGCCCTCATGAGCAATACTTCAAGGATAACTAAACTGAAAAAGTAAAATGTACGATTTTATCATCCATTGTACTGTAAGTTTACTTCAGTAAGAGGGTAACTGGGAACGGTAATGCTTTTATGCCCACATACCACAAACTTTTTCTCATATATAAGCCACAAAAAATTATTAATAACCTCGGAAGTGAACACGTGACATTTTCCATGGCTACAGTTTAGAATTATGCCTCTGAATATCTGTGGAAAATTATTGTTGGAAATATGTCCCGCAATATTTCTGGAACGTAAATTGTGAGTCTTTACAACAGCACTGTGTGTTTACAGAGTTTTTTTATGAGCTGCAAGGGAAAGGAAACGGATTTATGTCTATTCTGTTTTATTCCACATGCACACATGCATAAATGCCCATCCATGCTTGAGCACAAACATTAAAAGAGCATTAGAAAAGCCACTGAACTGAAGCACTCCAAAGCTAAGAAATGCTAGACTTGCCACCTGTGCAGATACACCGTCTTCCTGTCGCACATGTTGTCTTATGAAAGCTTTAATTCCCTGATTGCCTATTCTTCTTCCAAAGACTTCATGCTCTAAGAATGAACACTGCAAAATTTAGTTAATAATTAATCAATTTTATGTAGATATTTGATTGTTTCTGTTCACTTTTACTATAACAAATACCCTACTTTCTATGCAGCAAGCTATTTCAGTCTTTTCACAACCTGGGCAATCAAGAAGAAGAAGCTGTTAATCAGGTGGGTATTTTGGCAGGATATTAACACAAAAAAATAAAGGAAGTAAGTGAGCTTGGAGATCTAGTCAGTGTGCAGTCAGGAAAGACTGGACAGGGGTTCAGCTGACCTGAGATAAGTATCTACTTCAAGATGAGCTGAATTGTTTTCTGTGCTCCATGGATTGTATTGACTAGATCTCCTTGACTACGACATAAACGTAGACATTAGTGCCATGTGCCCACTTATACTATAGACACTATAGACACCAAAGAGTACATGCCTTAACTGTAGTCTAAAATCTATCTATATATTTGCATCGTGTGACCTTAATAGGTTTGATCTAATACCAGCAAACCTAACAGTAGATTTACTGTAGATCTGAACTGTTTTGAACCACTTGGCTGCATGCTATGATTTGTTGGCTAAATATCAGCTCCCAGATTGTCCTGTAGCAGGTATTTAGTCATTAGGTAACAGCTATCTGAGCAGCCAGACCACTTTATTGCAGGGACACCTTTTTCTTCAGGAGAGGTCCAGCTTAATAAAGAACATCTTGGATTATCTTAGTCATTTAGCAAACAATTACTGAGTACTGACTATAACAAGCAGTTTGGAAAAGCAGAGGCCAGAATCCATTATTCCCCTTTTCTGGCTAAGATTCCTACCTGATAAACCACAATATGCATTTCTTCATGTCTGATTTCCTTGTGTCTCTGTAAGCAGTTGTTCATGGCCTGTCTTTGACAGAAAGGGCAGAGGTTTCTTCTCTCCACCCTGCATGGTTTAGATATATCTGGTTAAAGCATGCTGCAGGGGTATGGGAAGAGCAGGTTTAAACCTTTCTCAGGCTAAAACTGCCCTGCAACTCCAGTTCTGATCTTCCCAGGACAGTGTTGTAACCACAGGGCCATTATGTAAAAGATGAGTGTTGGCAGCTCTTCTCCTGGCAGGTGTGAAAACACTGCTCTCACTATCCATGCCCAAAGGTTTGATTTAAAGACTTATGCCCAAAAGAAAGTTTCTTGCCTTGGATACCTATTTTTCTAAATTCTCCAAAACCAAGGCACAAAGATTGTTTCACACCAACCACTTCCCTCAGCTTTTCCAGTGATCTAACTCAGATGTTTTACCACTAAGTGGGTACCTACCTATGACACTTAACTTTTCCCAAGTTTTCTGAAGTTAAGCATAATTAACTGTTGCTGCACAGGAAATCTAAACACCTCAATCTGCAAGGTGAATTCTGGGGAGACTGATTTTAAGGTGCACTGATGCTGAGAATGTCAACCCCAAATCCCTTTTAGCGTTTGTGATATACAACCTGTTCAAGACCTTCTAAAGTCAAAAGAAAGACCTTTGTTGCATGATGTAGGTTTGGAGACAGACACCTGACAGAAATGAGTCTTCCTGTTCTTTGTTAAGGAGGAGTCCTATGTGTGAATCCACGTTTCTTGGGAGAAAACAGGATAAAGTAGAAATTCATGGATGAACCAGGTAGGCATCCACATCATGAATCTATCCACTCACCTTCTTTTTTACTGTGGACTGAAACTGAAAGAGACAGAGGAAGGGATATGGGCTGGCATTGATTCATCCATGTGGAAGAAGTGATTATTCTCTAAAAACCAAGAGGTGGTCAGTGCAGAAGTACATTTCTCTGTGCATACACAGAAGTGCTCCCAGTCACCTACAGCATAATTTACCGGCACAGCTTTACTACTAGAGGTGATTCTTCACACAAAATATAATTGAATAGTGAATATTTTGGTTTTGTTGCAGAGCGCTTCAGATCCTACAGGGAGCCTACAGGGTTTGACTGAAGAAGGTCCTGGAAGAGAAATTCACTGAGATCTGTTAAACATAAGGTTACAAACCTGGTTCAGCTCAGAGACAAAATTCATTGGAGGTTGGGACAGCATATTGTGCTCACAGCGTGCTAACCCCATTGCTATGCTGTCCTTAAGATATTCACCCCAGTCATCGTCAGAGATGACCAGTTGGGGTTCAGTGAGACAAACCTTTGTTTCCAACTCAGAAATGACCAATCTTACATTCCTATACTTAGATGAGCTTCATGAGCTTTAAGAAATAATAGAGCATTGAAAGTGTGTTAAAAACAAACAAAAAGCATTTTCTGTATGTCATCCCTGCTGTCAAGCATGCTGTCATACCAAAGCATACAGCAGTAAGGCTATTGAGATTCTACCAGTGACTGACACATCCATTGCTCAGGACAAAGTTAAGATCAGTAAAGGTAGAATAATTATTTCACAACAATGGGTTTTAACAACTTAATTAATAGTTTCAGCATCTGTGAAGCTTTCTGAAAAAAAGAAAAATAACAAAACTAAACTGTTGTAAATTATCTTCCCCTTCATTACTTTGATGTTTGGAAAAACAAATATAAAATACCAAGAATGAAAAAATAAATAAGTGCCAGACAATAATAAGATTGTTTCTGAAACCAGTTAGCAACAGTTATCTGTAGACTGGTCTATCCTACTTCACCTACAATGAGCAGCAGTACTGTGTGATGGTACAGAACAGAAATACTATGAAGATGGTTGTGCACAAGAAACTGTTGTATTTCTTATTCACTTTTATGAGAAGAGAAAAGGGAAAGAGGATAGACAGGCTGAGTTCAAAAACTCTTCAATTTTATACCCTGAGCCTTCATTGCCAAAGAAACACACAGGGCTTTATCTGAAATGGCTGCTATCCACTGTCATCTAATACAGCTGGTTGAAGAAGTAACCTGATTCAAAGACAGAACTAAGCAAGAGCTATCACTCACAAGTTTTTATGTCATAAACCTAAGAAAGGGGAAGAAAGGATTGTGTCATAAGAATGATCAACATTTCCTTTTGTGCAGTTCATGGAAAACTCACACTTCTAGCCTTGATCCAAAAGACAATGCAGTATGACAGGTCTGATTAATAGATTCATATCAAAGGCCCAGAATGTGCCTAAATTCACCCAGAATAAGAATAGAATATAGTACTGAAAGCAGAGAGAGCACCAAAGGCACTTCCAATGGTCTTGTTTGACTTCAAGGGAATTTATAATGAGATAGCAAGTGCTTTACTTTAGGTTGCTGGCTTAAATTTGACCCAGGATATAGAGGCTGAACTTTGTTTTCACCAGATGTTCATTTGATGACCTAGACTACATAAAATAACTTGTTACACTCAATTCCAAGCAAATAAATGGCACATCACTCAGCTGGTATGGACTGGCACTCCTGATGACAGTCTTCATACACTGAAGACAGAAGATGAATGAACACTGTGCGTGTGGACTCTCGCTCTATGGACTGTCCCTCCAGGTCAGAACTGGAAGGCAATTTCACACATTTCATTTTTTTCTGCCCTCTTCTGCTCATGCATCACACACAATCCCAGCTCTGCTTATCAAGAAAGCAGAGGACTCTTCCTCCCTAAATAGGCACACCGAAGCAATGGTGTGTCACTGGAAGAAGTTAAAAAAGAGCAAAGAATGGGACTGTGTCACAAGAAGGATTTATATTTTCTTTTTGTGCAGGCAGTGGAAAAGTTCCTACATCTATTCTTAATCCAAAAGGCAAAGTGGTAAACTGCAATAGCTGGAATCCAATGTAAGAGCCAGAGACATGTGAAACTCAGCTATTTGCAACTGCACAAACCTGTGCAAACACAGCTTTCATTTTCCTTCCTCCTAAAATTCCCTGGTAGCTGTCAGCTTCTAATTTCCTCCTAAAATTTCCCAGTAAAACTTAAACAAAACACCACTTGGTTGTGTGCTGTAACAAGAGCTTTTGCACAGTTCTAATGCAAAACTTCACTGTTGATTTCTGCTGAAGGGTCTAAAAACCTTTGTAACTAGTTCAGTGACTCTGGTTTGATGTCCAGTCATTCAGGGTTGGATCCTATTAAAAAAAAACTTTTTTTTTTGAACTTGCAAGCTCTTAGAATGGCCACTAATTTGTTTTTAGCCCAAGACATCTAACATTGTCCCAAAGAAATCTCTGCTGTTATCCAGGAGCTGGCTCATAACACTCTAATAGGCAGTTTGAGTGCAGCCTCTCCCTTTTAGAGGTTAAGAGGATTTAGGTATGGATGGCTGGACCATAGCAAGTGGCATCAGAGCCAGGGAAAGTACCCTAGCCCCGTTTCACCTGCAAGCACAAGAAGAGTCAGGAAAAATAGGGATACAACCACACTGACAGCAAGATATCAAACACAACGAGCCCTGAGCACACCTTAGCTTGGAAGAAGTATTACTTCAGCTACATTATTTCCTGTACTGAACCAAGATGTTTCATGCAGTATAGTACTGCTTCCCAACCCTTGGTGAGCTCATCTGGGGATCTCTAAGGCAACACTTTACTGCCTAGCATAGACTAAGTCTACAGGTAGGATTTACCTCACGTGCCATGAGCCACCTAAAAGTTGATGGTGTAGAGCAAAACTACCTAGGTTCTGCCATTACTTTAATCTTTCTGGAGGTTTGGTTGACTCCAGAAGGGGTGTTCCAGCTCTCTCCCACCACTAGTGCTAGCACTAGTGCTCAGCGATCACATCTGAAATCTGATCAGGACAAATACACTATTTTTCAGGTTCTCATCTAAGGAGAACATGTCATGAAGTGCCTGTAGCAGAGCTTGCTCCAGCATGAGGCAAGCAGTGGGAACAGTGCAACAGGAACAAGACAACTCTTTTCTGTGCCTGCTTTCTCTGGGGATGATTTAAAGTAACTGTGGGAGTACCCCCCAAGTTCTTTGTCCAGCATCTCCTAAAGTAGAGAGAGACAGGTATCTCTAGCAAACAGATCCTCCCATCCACCTCTGTTACCACTCTATGGTTCCTGCCTTTATTAGTGTACATAGAAGGAGGCTCAGAAAAAAATTTTAGAGTACATCTTGAACTTGAAGATAGCTGGACCTAAATTACTTTCCTAAGATTGCATAGGGAGTCTAGGAAAGAGCCACTGGAGTCTTAACTCTACACCTTCAACACAAGATCATCTCCTTTTTTTAAATTTTATTTATGTGTAAGAAGCAGTGGAGTGGTCTTGAGTATTTATCTTTTTGGAAATTAAGGTTGTATATAAAACCTCAGAGAACTGCCAGTGATCATCTCCAGCTCCATTTACCATCAACCCTTCCCTTCCATGAACTTCAGGGAAAGGGAAAACTGTTAATTAAAGCTCATCCAAATGCCAGTGACTGAGCTGCTTTAGAGGAGCTAAAAATAATTTCAGCTGACTATGCCACCACCTCCACATAACGAAATTCCAGAGTGTCTCAGCATTGTAATGAGTGTTCTCTCAATGAAGGAAACACATATGATGCTAGTTTTATGAGGGTGGTATGGCTTTGCCTGTACTGGTTTTGTACCATCTCAAAACAAATTTAAAATGGCGTCTGAGTACATTAAACTTTGGAACCAGATGGCTCAACTCTTGTTTGTTAAGCATTAAGACCAAAGATAAGATTTCAGTTATTCTAATCCCATAAAACTGTTTCTTTTCTTTGGTTTGGTTCTTTTTTTTAATTGTTTGTTTATTTGTGTAATACCAATTCATACATAGTCCATCCTGTAGTCTCATTTCACTTCTAATCTCATTGTGATAAATTAGTAGTACTCACCCCCTCAGATGGCTGCTCTGCAAAGTGGAATAAAAGTCTGTGATGAACATCCCTGCAGATGTTGAGACTAAATATGGATTCAGCAAGGCGTGAAGCCTGGATACTGTTGCAAGTTGCTGTTTTCTGCCCTCCCTGAACTTTTCTGTTTCCTCTTTGGGACTATGAAATGGCTAGATGGGTCAGATCAAATGTGAGTTGGAGAGGGGAATATGCAGGAAAAGCACGTTCAGCTATTCCAGGGACAAAGTCTGGGGCTCCAGGACTCCATGGGAAGCCTGTTTCTTCATAACTGTCTTCCAGATCTTAAGATTGTTTTGGGATGTTCAGGGTGGTTGGGGGGAACTCCTCCCCTTTTTTATTCCCTCTGGCTATTTTCCAGGTTTACCGTGGTGTTGCTCCACTATGTCAAATGCCTGGATGTAATCCCTCAGCTGCCTTGTGCAACACTGCAATTCTTACCAAAGAACCAGGAAAACACAACTGAGCTCTCAGGAACTGAGTGAAAGAAAGTCTAGCTGAGCCTACTTTTCTTGAATATCAGAGCTTTAAGCACTTTTTCAGAACATACAGTGCCCATAAACGTGTCCTTTGATGTCCCACGTGCCAGAGATTCCAGAGGCTACACTGCAGCTACCCTGAACAAGGGCTAAAATAACATGGAAGTTATCATCACTTCAGCCAACCAACTGGAATTCAGCCCAAAATTCCAATAGAGGTTTTTTTTAACGTGATATAGTAATCCAAAATCGGAACCAGAGTGGCCTTGGCCTTGGCTTTGTTGCTATTTTAAACTCAATTCAGATAGTTTGCTGATTATGCCAGCCAGAACTGAGGATATTACCGTAGCGTGAAAATATTTAAGATGTTTGAATGCCTAAATTCCATCAAATTTCCATATCTGCTCAAAATCAAACACAAGACTATGGAAAACAATCCAAATTTGTTAATGTGCTTAAACATATATGGATAATTCTAAAAGGGGTCTATTTATTAATACTTAATACTTAATTCCTATTGAATTGTTTTTAAAAGATAAGAGGAGATAGCTGGACATCACATCGGATACATTTGTGTTGCAAGTTTAGGGAACATTTTTTTTTTAAATAGTAAGGTCAACTATTTAGATGCTAGATTAAGAGCCCAGCTTTCTCAAATCATCTTCAATTCAGTGTGAACAGGATATGTCCTCCTACCATCCTTCCTCAGGATCAAGTGCTCTACAGAAGTAGGAAACCTCCTGAAGATTTTGTTTCTGGAAAAATTTAGGTTGGAAGGGATCTCTGCAAGTCATCTCGAATTAGTGGGTGGAGTTACATCAGTTATCCTCAGGTGAGAGCACTGGGTTAGGATGAGGGAACTTTGCAGGATGAGTACAATGACAGTGTCATAGGTGTCAACATTTGTTTGATTACAAACATTTTTTTTCATTTGTCCGTATTAGAATGGTTTGTCTACTGAAACCTGCTCTGCTATCTAATGCATCAGTCACCAGAATAGCTCCCAGTAAAGGATGAGGAATCCATCTTCACAGCCCTCTACTGACACAGTTGTGTGTTATTATTCTGCTGCTTTACAGATGTGGAAACTGAGGCACAGACCTCTGACCAGAACAAGCTGAAGATCATAGACCTGTCATCAGGTGTCAGAACCAGAAAACCTTTGAGTTCTGGCTCTGTGTCATGAACACAACACTATCCTTGCCTTTATTTGCTAAACAGTCCATCAATAAATTAAAATCAAGAAAAGGAAAAAAAAAAAAAAAGGATAAGAATAAGGGAAATGGATTTTGTTTCTAGCCAAATGATGCCTGTATGGGTGGAATCGAAACAGCTTCAAATAGCATAGGAAATATGCACCCATTCCTGTCACCTAGCTAAACAACCCACTAGGGTCAGACAGCGAATCTCCCTGTAGCTGAATGCCAAAGTTCATGGGCATGATGCTTCTTCTGTGGGTTGTTGTAGTCAGCACTGTCAAATCCAAAATCTTCCTTCCCTGCCCCTCTCCCAATTGCATTCCCTTTCTACACCAATCACTAGAGAAAAAAGACAATTATTGTAGACCTGTACCACAGATGCCAAGGTAATTTTTTTTTTCTCCTTTTTTTTTTTGTTTTTTTGGTTTTTTTTGGACATTGCATCTGTGGAGGAGGGAGGGGGGAGGATAGGGTTTTGCAATGGTGGGGGCAGCTGAAGAGGGAAAGGAGGGGGGAAGAAGAGAAAATATCTCCTTTGGCAATTTTTTTTTGCTTTTGAAAAGGGACTACTTTCCTCACTCCTTATCCCTCCTGACAAGTACAGGCACTTTGGGCCCTAACTGGATGTGAACATTGTCAAAAGAAATTTGGGCTAAAGGGAGGCATCTGCAGTTCTGTTCCTATTGCGCTCGGTGCTGAAGCCACTTTTGCGAATGTGGCAGGGTGGCTGGTGGGCAGACACCAGTACAGATGGGAACTTCACATACTGTATGCATCATGACCAACTATAAAAACAGTCACAACGCATCAGTTGTTACCCAGCCAGTCTCCCTGGAACCTTCACTTTCAATTTCAATCTCGCTGACATCCACAGCTTACAGTGAGCTTTTATGTTTAAGCATCAGTACAGTACTAATGCAGGAGAAAAGGGGTGGTTGGGCTACCAGAGCAAGGAATTAAACCTCTGATCTCAGCCAGCCGTTGGAAGGGAGGAGCAATTCAAGGGGAATTGTGTAACCAGACTCCATAGAAAAGGGGGGTGGAAAAGCAGGGGATGGGAGTCGGGAATTTTTTTGATGCTGTGAACACACAGCAAGTCAGGGGGCTTCTGAGAAAGAAACGTAACAAGCAGGCACTCTCCCAAATTGTAATTTAATGCTTGGAATAATCCTATTGTGTCAGCCACTCACCGCAAAAGAATTGAGGATAAATATAACTTTAAAAAAAAATTTAAGGGGATGGCAATTTGAACAGCTTAATGTTTCTTCAAAGGCTAAGTGATGGAAAGCAGCACTGAAGTAAATTGACAACTCGGAATTAACTGGTTGCTGGCACGGCTCAGGTAAAGGTTTGATGGTAACACAAGCTTTCCGAAGTGTTTCCAAACTGAAGTATTATGAAAAGGTAAATTATGTTTTGTATTCATGACTGAAAGCATTTTATTTTAAAGCCAGCACTGCCGATGCTGTCAAGGTGGAGATTCTAGCTTTATGTACAGTGCCTCTAGCCTTGCAATGTGAGTGAGGCAACATGACAGCTTGTAATAAGTAATTTTTATACAGTTGCATTTATCACTCAAGTAGGCTTGGCAATACTAAACACAGACCTTAAAATGCTGCAGAAGAGGAAGGACAGGGGCTGGAGGCCATGTATATTGTGTGTGTGTGCGCTTGCATGTGTGTGTGTGTGTGTGTGTGTTTGTAACTTTTTTTCTTTCTCCAGGCCCGTTCCTGTTAATGTGGCACTTTTTAAGATATGCACCGGAATGCTTCCAAATTGTTAATACATCACTAAAAGATTACAAATGAAATGACCCCTTTTAGCCCAAAGGATGTTATTCTAGGCTTTAATGAATTAGACTTTGTTACCATTTTCAGGCAAAAATCAATTGCCTCAATTAACAAATTTGCACAAGTCCAAATATTTACAAAATAAAGGCCCAGAAACCACATTATTTGTTTCTCTTTCTCACTCCCTACCCTGTTTCTTCATTAACATCTTCATTTCCATTAAAGTTTGAGGCATCAGCTCTTTCTCTGAGATTGTGAAGGCCTAAGTGTTGACAACTTTCTTATTCTTTAGAGGCTGCTCTTTTCTGTTTTAACAGGTTTTCTTTCCTTGTCATGAATAATTCAGGACAAGCTAAAGAAGTGGAGGATGCCCATTCCTTCTCATGGAAAGAATAAAAATATAGTCAAGGCTTACCTCATTTGTGGAAGAAAATTTTACAGAAATAGAAGGCAATTTATTTTATGGGATTAAAATGAGAAAGGAATTTTCTTCTATTCACAGGATTTATAGGAACTGCAGCTTGAGTATGAACCAAGAGGAACTGAAAATCTCCAAGCCAAATGGCAGACTCTTAAACTTTCTAAAGCACAGCCGTGACATATGGTTTGATTTCCACTTCTGTTGCAAGGAGTTACAAAGCTAGGTGGATGCCAGTGAGCTCAGTCATTTAATGCTGAAATAACGTCAGATTTAAAGCAACATAAAGTTGAAAAAAGACCAGTCTCTGTTATTATTCATATGACCCAGTTGAGAAAATTATGCATTTGCACTGAGAGGTATGTCTAACTCGGGCATCGTGGCTGCCTCAGGACATTGGCTATAGGGGGAGATGAGGTCTTGCAGCTCTGTGTAGCTAGTTGTCTAGACCATCAAACAGATGAAAGAAGGAGACAATTGTTTTGTCTATTCTATTTGCTTATTTCATGTCTCTCTACTATCCATCAACAATGTTAAATTTAATTCATTTGCCCATCTAACCCTGTTCTGAAGAGGACATTCCAAGACCTGTTGATTATTGGAATTTCCCAGGAGAGCAATTGAGGGTGGCATTGATTTCTTAACCTTTGCTGGAACATGAGTCTCCAATTCTTAATAAAGGTCTCCAGATAAGGGGTAGTGCCACATATGCAAGGGCAGCACTTGCCTTTGCGGTAGTCCTAATTCATGAGTAACAACTGAATACACAAACAGAAAACAAAAAGAAAACAGTCAATAAATGTAAGGAGATGACATATATTATAGATTTTGCAAATGAGTCCATAAATCAGCAAAAGAAACTAGGTCTTCCATATAATGTCTCCATAGCCAGTTTGATTCTGAGTTTCAAGGTTTATTTTGTATCATTTAGTTATATTAAGATGCTGAAAAAGAAGTCTTATTTTTTTCCCCAGAAAAGAATGGTTAATATAGGTCTGTTACAAAATGCTGCTACTCTTTTCCTTTGACTGTGGCTACTAGAAAATTACTGCATTTGAGTCAAAAAATACTTACATTTTCTGCTTCATATTGTGAATATGAGATTAAGCACTAGAACTCCATTGTGGCTAGATGTTAAGAAAAATCTTATAGCAAAAACTGAAGAGGTTGCAGTCTTCAGTATTTCAGATTTTTAAAAATAGATTAGACAGACATTGGCCAGAAATGACAAAGGTGCATTTGATTTTTCTTGGAAAAGCAATGGAGTAAGTGACCTCATTTGGCAATCCATGATCTGAGTTGGGCTTTCAGCAGAGGAGACTACTAGTTTTGGAAAATGAGGCTACTTGTGTCATAATTTTGACAAAATTGAAAGACTGTGAGGTTAAGGGTCATCTTATTAAGATATCTACATAAGACATGATCACACCTGATTTAGTTACCCTGGGATCCCTTAACAGTCAAGACAAAGAGGCGGTTTTAAGGCACAATTGTCTGACCTACTGAAATGTTTACCTTTGGCCAGACACACCTCATCCCAGAGTTTTTTTCTTTTTCTGTGTTCTCACTTCCATCATAGTGTGCCTTTTCCCCAGTAAGCCAGTGACTATCTGCTTGAAATTACTAATCTATAGTAATATAACTGATGCTATTAATGCATTCATGTAGATATGTGTGTTGACTGCAGACCATCTAGCTGAGAGTGAAAGAATATTCTGAAGGTGTGGAGCTTAACACGGTCATAAATGTTGGCAGGTTGGCTCCTAAGAATACAGGAAATGTAAGCTGAGAACGTACTTTTGTGATGATTCTTTTATATCTATGCCATTCTTTGATACTTCCTAGAGAGATGCTTGATGCTGCTGTGTCTCTGACATGCAGTGCAGCAGCTCCTGCTATCTTTTATCTCGTACTCTGAAACAAGTCAACCTATGTTGGGCAAAGAAGGACCTGTAGTTTCAGTAGTCACTGTCAGAATTCAGTAGTTCACTGTCAGAATTAAGCACAAGTTCTGAGCATTTCTGTGCTATACTTCTAATTGTCAATAACTGAAATATACTGCATAGAAACAACCTCAGCAATATATACTCATCTAGCATTTAATTTTCTGATCTAATCTAGTCTTTTAGGCTGTTTCTGTTTCTGGTGTCACAGTGGGACAACATCAATGGGGTCTTCCCCTCCATGGAAAGTTCCGTCCCTTTCTGCTGTCACAATTATTGTCTCATCTTTACCTTTCGCCTCTTGACTGTGCAGGACACACAGGGACTAGCTTGGTTCAAATGTCCAATGTTCAGAAGACTTAAAGTGACTGTCACCTCAGTGTGTAAGGTTATATGTGAAATGGGTTGCTAATTCAGTATGCATCAACAAAGAAATTTTTAACATATTGCTTGGGGTTTTTGAGGAAATTTTTTAAAATATTTACTGGTCAGTGTAACACACTCATCTGAGAAGACAATTAAGTTCAAGGCTATTCATTGTGCAATTCATACTGCAGGTATATGAGGTCCTAAATTTGTAAAGAACTTTTTTTGGGGTATCTACAAATAACCTTTCCATCAAAGGAATACCTATCAGGAGCACCACATGACTGTATATGGGCAGACTATGGAGGTCCAGGTTTTAGAATTCAGGACCTGCAGAATTGTATGGAACTTTTGATTGCTATGTTTGGAAATGGTCAGAAAACAGGAAATAATTCCTGTTTTCCAGTATCCTCTCAGGCTATCAACGTTTCAGACAATTTCCTGTTTATAGCATGAAGATCACTGTGGGTAGCACTGAGTCCTTCAAAACTAAAATCTCAGGATGGAGGAGATGGGTAAGGGAAAGGTAAAATTAAGCACAAAGTGAACTGCCATTTTCCATTTTTCTTCTAAATCAAATAGCTTTTAACTGAAAAAAGCATATTGTCCTTTTTTTTGTCTGAAATTTTGATCAATGTACTTTTGTTCTGAATTGGGTGAAAAATTACAGTGTCATAGGTTCAGTTTTCAGCCAATCTCTGTTGACTTTGTTGCTTTAGGGTAATAGTTGGTCTACAGTGTATGAGAGAAAACAACATAGTCTTGAGTATGCTTTTAGCCTGATTTCTAAATCCTGCACTGGCTTATGTCATAAAAGTGTCTGGAATTCAAAAATGACAAACAGAAAGCTGGTACTCAAGGTATTGCTCCACAGAGCCCACATCTTCAGTTAGTTTGTCATAAAAATCCATTCTTGTCCTAGAATCAACATTTTAAGACCATCTCACTACCTGTCTCCTATCACCATAGAATCTCAAGCAAATTATATCTCATGTAGATTGTGATATTGTGGATTTATTACACAACGTATTAATAAGCTGTGATTATTCTTGAACTAACCCTTATTGCTTACCAAAAGCATCACACCAGACATCAGTTTTTACACCAGAAATATAAAACAGACAGTTTTGCCTTGGTTCCATGCACTATATCCATAATTCAAGCTTCATAAAATTATGTAAGATACTCCTATTTATTGTGTGTTGTCAAGTTGTATCTTCCTGTCCGACCAATGATGCATTATTACTTAAATAGTCTATGCAGTTTGTGTTCCAGATGGATTCATGCACCTACCTTTGTAGAAGAGTTTGCACACCTGGAGGATGACATGTGTCTAGACAGAAAATTCAGTTCTTTAATATAACAAGACCTTGTCATTATAATAAATGAATTACAAAAAATGTGTATTGGCAATCAGGTGCAGAAAAACCCACAACAGATATTTGCCCATGGATGATGGAAATGTTGCTCAACTATCCATATTGTACATCTCTGTAGTGAAAATATCTCCAAATCAGCTAGCTATGCAGAATTTTCAATATTCAAGGAGCAAAAACATCACATTTAGAGCACGATTTACTTGATTAGAATTTAACAATTAGCTGTATTGAACTTCTTTTATTCACTAGGGGACTAGTAAATAATACATTTGGAAATATTAATCCAATTCATTCTACTTCGTAGCTTTACTTAATTATATGAAGACACTGTTTATGCAGAACAAATCACAGAAAAAAAACCCACAGTGTTTAAAATTACTTTCTTGAGAGTACACAACAGGATGAGGACCCAAAGATCACAAAGTTGGCTTGACCAGTAGTCTTTTGCTGTAACCACCAGACAGTCTTTTTTCTGTGTTCACAGCAGGATACTTATTTCTAGTATTACTTCTGAGCAGAAGTAACCTATAACTTTTCCAGAAGAAACAAACTTGGGATATTTGACATACGACATGGATCAGCCTAAGTTCAATATGATAGATCTTAAAGGGTCTTGATTTCAAAATGGGTTGAATACTCTCCCATCTCCCAAACCAGAATTTTTTAAGATGCTATCAAGCATTGAATAAGAGACACTTTCATCATCATCGGACTCCTTCAAAAGTTTTCTTTGAAATATAGTCATGTTATACAAACTGAGAAGAGATGATTTTGTGGTTAGAAACCTACGATCATTACTCTGGAAACTGCAAAACTTGCCTTGCTACAAATTGCTGAGTTTCAGACTCAGATAATTTAAGGTAGTTGTGATATAGCTGTAAATCTGTGCTGCTGTCTGAACTTCCACTATAGTCAACAGAAATTAAGACTTGAATCAACTGCCTAATTCAGGCATCTCTAGCACCATTTTAGATCCTCTGTGGTACTTAATAGTCTCACAGGATCTGGTACAGACAGGAGCTACTGGAGAACTGCAGAACTTTTCTGTGTAGGAAGGATACCCTTGGGCATCCAAGTGACACTAGATGCCCATGATTAGGCAAGTGAATCAGGCCCCAGCCAATGCAGTTAATGGAGTCTCATGGAGATGTTAGCTCAGCTTTAAGTAGAAACCTACATTTGGTCGCCTGAATAGCTCTAGATGCCATAGGGAATCTGAGACATCTCCACTGGGCTGGCAGATATCACAGAATCACAGAATCATCAAGGTTGGAAAAGACCTTGAAGATCATCCAGTCCAACCATTAACCTCACACTGACCGTTCTCAACTCCACCAGATCCCTCAGTGCTGGGTCAACCTGACTCTTCAACCCCTCTAGGGATGGGGACTCCACCACCTCCCTGGGCAGCCCATTCCAACACCCAGCAACCCCTTCTGGAAAGAAATATTTCCTAAGAGCCAGTCTAAACCTTCCCTGGCACAACTAGAGTCCCTTCCCTCTTGTTCTGTCGCTTGTCACTTGGTTAAAAAGACTCATCCCCAGCTCTCTGCAACCTCCTTTCAGGTAGTTGTAGAGGGCGATGAGGTCTCCCCTCAGCCTCCTCTTCTCCAGACTAAACAACCCCAGTTCCCTCAGTCGCTCCTCATACGACATGTGCTCCAGACCCTGTACCAGCTTCGTTGCCCTTCTCTGGACACGCTCGAGTCATTCAATGTCCTTTTTGTAGTGAGGGGCCCAAAACTGAACACAGTAATCGAGGTGCGGCCTCACCAGTGCCGAGTCCAGGGGTAAGATCCCTTCCCTGTCCCTGCTGGCCACGCTATTTCTGATACAAGCCAGGCTGCCATTGGCCTTCTTGGCCACCTGGGCACACTGCTGGCTCATGTTCAGCTGACTGTCAATCAACACCGCCATGTCCCTCTCTGACTGGCAGCTCTCCAGCCACTCCTCCCCAAGCCTGTAGCGCTGCTGGGGGTTGTTGTGGCTCAAGTGCAGCATTCGGCCTTATTGAAACTCCTACAGTTGGCCTCAGCCCATCGCTCCAGCCTGTCCAGATCTCTCTGCAGACCCTCCCTACCCTCGAGCAGATCAACACTCCCACCCAACTTGGTGTCATCTGCAAACTTACTGAGGGTGCACTCGATCCCCTCGTCTAGATCATCAATAAAGATGTTAAACAGGAGTGGCCCCAAAACCGAGCCCTGGGGGACACCACTCATGACTGGCCACCAACAGGATTTAACTCCATTCACCACAACTCTTTGGGCCCAGCCATCCAGCCAGTTTTTTACCCAGCAAAACGTGTGCCCATCCAAGCCTCGAGCAGCCAGTTTTGCCAGGAGAATGCTGTGGGAAATGGTGTCAAAGGCCTTACTGAAGTCAAGATAAACTACATGTACAGCCTTTCCCTCATCCAATAAGCAGGTCGCCCTGTCGTAGAAGGAGATCAGGTTTGTCAAGCAGGACCTGCCTTTCATAAACCCATGCTGACTGGGCCTGATCATCTGGTTGTTCCGCATGTGTTGTGTGATGGTACTCTGGATGAGCTGCTCCATCAGCTTCCCGGGCACCGACGTCAAGTTGACAGGCCTGTAATTTCCCAGACCATCCTTCCGAGCCTTTTTATAGATGGACGTCACATTGGTCAATTTCTGATCTGTCAGGACCTCCCCAGTCAGCCAGGACTGCTGGTAAATGATGGAAAGCTGTTTGGCGAGCACCCCAGCCAGCTCCTTCAGCACCCTCGGGTGTATCCAGTCTGGTCCCATAGACTTGTGTATGTCTATGTGATGCAGTAGGTCACTGACTATCTCCTCCTGGATTGCAGGGGGCTCGTTCTCCCAGTCTCTGTCTTCTGGATGAGGAGACTGGATTCCTTCACTACAACTAGTCTTGTTATTAAAGACTGAGGCAAAGAAGGCATTAAGCACCTCAGTCTTTTCCTCATCACTCATTGCCATGCATCTAGCAGAGGATGGAGGCTCTCACTCATCTTTCTTTTGCTGCTCACATACTTATAGAAACATTTCTTTGACTGCTGAAGCCAGATTAATTTCTAGCTGGGCTTTAGAGCTCCCAATTTCCACCCTGCATAGCCTCACAGCATCTTTGTAATCACTGTGAGTGGCTAGCCCCTTCTTCCAAAGGCTGTAAACTCTTCTTTTCTCCCTGAGTTGTAGCCAAAACACCCTCAGCCAGGGTGGTCTTCTCTGCTGCCGACTTCTCTTACAGCACCTGGAGACAGCCTGCTCCTGTGTCATTAAGACTTTCTTCTTAAAGAGTGTCCAGCCTTCCTGGACCCCTATAACCTTCAGCACCATCTTCCAAGGGATTGTGTCAAAGCAGTTGCCTAAACAAGTCAAAGTCAGCCCTTTGGAAGTCCAGGATGGCAGTTCTGCTGCTCCCTCTCCTGATCTCTCTAAGAATAGAGAACTCTATTGCTGGGCCCTAGTCGGCCTTCAGCTGCCACATCATCCACCAGTCCTTCTCTGCTCACAAAGAGGAGATCCAGCAGGGCACCTTCTCTGGTTGGTTCACTCACCAGCTGTGTCAGGAAGTTATCTTCCACACATTCCAGGAATCTCCGGGACTGGTCCTTCTCTGCTGTGTTGTATTTCCAGCAAATGTCTGGGAAGTTAAAGTCTCACACAAGAACAAGGGCAAGCAATTGTGAGATTTCTCCTAAGTGCCTACAGAATATTTTGTCCACCTCTCTGTCCTGGTTGGGTGGCCTATAATAGACTACCACTACGACATCTGCCCTGTTGGTCTTTCCCCTGATTCTAACACAAAGACATTCCACCCTGTCCTCACATACCTGTGCTCAAGGCAATCATAACAGTCCCTAATATACAGCACTACTCCGCCGCCTCTCCTTCCTTGCCTATCCCTTCTAAAGAACTTGTAGCCATCAGTTGGCACAGGTTTGTGCTGTCCTTCTGAGCTAACAGCCAGTGGCCAGGTGTAACACCCATGGGCATCTCAAAAGACACTAAACATGTCTGTCTAGGCAACTAAAACTTGCCAACAGTTTGGGCTTCGCTTGCCTAAGCATAAATATCTAATATTCTTTTAGGTACTTTGGGGTATCTTACTCAGCCATGGAAGCTTGCACATCTCTTGTCAATCTTGATTCATATCTGCTAGCCTGTTCTAGATGTTCTGAATGCAGTAACACATCTCAGATGGTATGGACACACGGGTAACAGAAATCATGGTCTTAGCTGCAGATATCAATAGGAAGTAAGATGCCTACTTGCTTTGGCTGGTGAAGCCCTCAAGCACTGTGCATTGATGCCAATCACTACAAATGAACTTGTGGTGAAAAATATAGTGAAAACTTTGGAAGCATTTTGTTACTATAGAGGTAGATATATAATGATCAAGAATAAGAGAAAGTCTTATATATTAAAAAAAAAAAAAAAATCTAGTTTCAGGGAATGCCTGTGTAAGCCACGTGTGCAGCTCATGCATTCATGTTTAAGTAGTTTTACTGAGAGAACAAAGGATGTTCCTGGACATTCCCATTACATTACAAAGCTGGCCTTCCAAGAATAATATGCCTGAGAATAAAACAATAATTATAAAACCACAAATGAAATCAAAGCAATGCTGCCGAAAGCCTTAAGCACCACAGGTTTACGAGGCATGTAAGTATAGCAGCTTGGGTAAAGATGTAAACTATTACACTGCACCCTTTAAAATCTCACACTTCAGAAGCCAGTGGAAATACACTGGACTGAAAATTTTGATAGATGTACACTGGCTTTCTGATAAAAAATGCTATTTGTTTTCCTTTAAAGCTGTGTGAATACATGCAAGTTCAAATTAAGGAGAGCAGATAACCAACTGCATGCTAGAGATGAGCAGGCTGCTTAAAGCTACCACATAATCGGTGAAGGTTTAAAAAAAGAAAAAAACAGCTTGGGGCCTTTTTTCCTTTTTCCTTTAAAATGTGACATCATTATATATGACATAACACCTTGGAAGGAACCATATGGGGAAATGCAGACATGTTGCTAACTAAATGAGAGCTCCTTCACAATGAAAAAATCTCATTGCTGGCCAAATTCTGGATGGTTATATAAAAAGCACAGCTTATACAGTGGAACTGACAGTTCTACTTCAAGGACTTTTTTCATGTCCAATGCTCTTTTTGTACAGTATTTTAAAAGGCATACCAGGAATATAATGTTGGTTTTCATTCAGATCTAATCAAAAAGGTTTGATTAAAACCCAACACCCTAAAATACATGAGATGTTCTCATACAGGTTTTTGCTTGACTTTTTACAGGACTGATCTTTAGATCTCTAAACTCATTAGTCCCTGTTAGTTATGCCAGTGATTTAAGGAATATCTCTGCCTTGCTATATCTCTTTCAGTTGGTCTTTGTATGTCTTTCTTTCACTCATTCTCTGTTTTGCTAAATGTTGACCTTAATTCAGTTTTGCATTAGAATTTGGATCTAAAAGTTCCATTTTTTATATTTTCTATAGTCATTATTATCAGTAGCAGTAACAGCACTAGTAGTAGCAGTAGCAGCAGCAGCAGGAGTAATAGTAGTAGTAGTAGTAACAGTTAATTTAATTTAATATACTGTAAATGGCCCACTGATTTTTTCAGGGCTGCTCAGAATGTTTAATGACTTTGTCTGAGGATATGAATTACTACAGAGCAATGAATAAAACCTCTTAGCTTTAACATTGAGTCTTCATGATGAATATCCACAATCATTTACACAGCAACTGGTTCCAAAGTTGTCTTAGTGGCTTCAGCAGAAGAGGAGATCCTGACAGCTTTAGATTGTGAGTGTTAATAGATGAGAAAAGGGTAAAATTAAAATGAGGAATCTGCCTGAACAAGTATGTATTTGTGCATTAAGAATTACAAGAACTGTAGTTAAAAGTTAAAAGAACTTCCCATGGAACACAACATTTGCATTTCTGTGAGTACTAATGGGATGGGAATCAGGAATTTCTCAGAGTTCCACTATGAGATATTCCATCTTCTCTTCAGTCCCTAAACTGAAAAAGAGGTTGGACCCCAATTCAGGAAATATTCACATTCAGCTTGGCTGAAATACCACAGAAACCTATGTATATCATTGGAACCACTTAGATAAAATTAGACATTTGATTTTTTCCCATCATTAGAGGCTAAAATCTATACTTAATTTTAATGATCCGTCTCATGAAAATGACTCATGAAAGCACTTAATCATGTGCTTGATTTTCATTTAAGTCTGTGATTAAATTCCATGGAAATTAGTAAAATTTAAGCTTGTTTTTAGGATTAAGTATGACCTTAAATGTATTCTTGGTTAGGCACCTTGTTGTTAATGATTTTTGATGGTCTTTGATGGTTTGGGATCTAGATGAAAGATATTGTTATTTCACTTCATAATTTGATCATGAACCAGGACACCAAAAAAAAAAAAAAAAAAAGGAAAAAAAAAAAAAAGAAATCAGCTGGAGACTTATGAAAACAAAGAATATGTGGGTTCAATGAAAACGTGGCATGATGGGCCCAGATTATTGGGGTTTGAGCAGAGTATTTTTTTCTGTACTTATTTAACCTTTTGCATGCAAAACTACTTATGTATACACTCTCCCATGTAAGCCTGATGTATTCAGACTAACACAGCTTCAGCAACTGTAGGCCAGCTACATCTCTGGGGTAAATGCATTGCCTGGAGGGATATATTTGATTCATAATGGCTACAGCTGAATTATAGTGAGTACTGGAGTGTTATTTATGTTATATCTGAAAGTTCATTGAAATTATTTAGATCCAGATCCCTCAAAGGATATAAGTACAACACAGGTTAGATTTATGTGGCCAAGTCCAGGTAAGCAATCTACAAGCTCTGCCTTAAAACTTAGGTCCCTCAACTTTCACCAGTCATTTTCTGTGGATGTTCAAGGACCTTTTCTAGAGCCTGTACAGGGAATGTACTCTGTAACCATTTGCCTTTAACTGGGTTTAGCATCTAAGTATATTTAAGATTTACAAACTGGGTAATAGCAGTTCTATATCCCCAGTGCTGTGGGCAAGCTATGTGCAAACCAATTAGAGCACTTCACCAGGAAATAGAAAGCCTGACTTGGTCAAAACTACTTACATTTCCTAGAAGTGTGACATCATCTACAGGCAGTCTTGGGCTCTCATTCTATGCACTATGGACAGGGAAAGGGATCAGAAATTTGGGAAGACAGAAGGGGAAAGAACTGTAAAAAATCAGGGGTTCTCTATCCCATTTATTTCCTGTGTTACCATGCAGAAGGGGGTGCAAAACTTCTGATGCCTGCAAAAAAAAAACAAGATAGATCATAATTCAGGAGTTTAGTTTGCACAGAAAATTCTCACCTTTCATTCAGGTAAATATGATTGTATAATCTAGGAAAAAATGGTGACTAAAAGAGCTAACAACCATTGGGAAATCCCGTGAAAACTGAATTATAGAGGCAGAAAACTTTATTTCAGTTAAAAGTATTACTAAAGAAAATTACTTTTAAAAATAAAACTGTTTTCCTTCAGAAAATTCTGAAGTAAAAGTTTAAAATTTTGGTTTAAATTGTATATTATTTTATGCTTCTTTCATTTCCTTATGTATTTTCTTCTAGAGCTGTTAAAATTCATAGCACAATTAAAAAGAAATTGGAAATAAAGTTTTAGAATTCATTGATTAGTATTTTTCCTTCCCTGCCATGTTTCCTGTGGACAAGCAAATGTTTCTAAAAGTAGTGTTTTGTGTTCTTAACCTGGAGGCTTTCTGAATTTGTAAAATATTAAGTTGTCTAGTTTCCACTGGTCTACCTGGCTGCAAGATGAAATCTGTAACACTAATCTATCCACTGTTAGGATCATCATTACCATCACAATGTAAACTTAGAAGTGCAATCAGAAACTGGGATTGCACTGGGTTTAATGTTTGACAATCATGTCATTAGAAATGAAAAGACAAAAAAAGTGTTAGATTGAAAACTAGAGATATAGAGCAATGAAATCACGCAGCTGATATTACTTAATTTTGAATGTGTCAGACACAGTACATTTGCAAAGAATACAGCAGAAAGATATCCACACTATATTGTCAGATAATGGGTCTTTGAAGAGGAGGAATTTCCAAAATGAAAGCTCAAACTGGGATTCCTATATCTGTACTCAGGCATTTATTAAAACAGTCTGAATTTCATAGGAGCATAGATCTGAAAAGGATCCTGCTCCCAGATCAACAGCTCTAATCTCCTGCTCTGGCAGTGTATCACATCATCACACTTTTTATAAACAGGTCATGCACTTAAATATAAGATTTTCTGTCTCTTTTCCTCTTATTGGGGGGAAGCTGTTCTAGAATTTCATTTCTCTGCTAGTTAGAAACCTACTGCTGAATCTCAATGTACATGTATTCATATGGCTAAGAATTAAGCACATAATTTTTCACATTAAAATCCAAAAAGGTTGTTGAAAGCCTTTTTATGACAAAAAAGATCACATTTAGAGACAGACATAAGAACCTGAAGCCCCAGGGGTATATTTTCAAAATGGTTAAATACGTACCTCTTCTGAAGGATTAGGGACATGTGACAAGCTAGAGAAAAGTGGTATGTATTGTGGGGGCTTACTAGCTCAAATCTGCTTTAACTTGGGAATTTCTGCATTGTGCTTCACTGTGTAATGAAGATGCAGTTTAGCACATTTCCAGATGTGCGAAATACAGACACAGGTAGCCACGTACTAACATTGCCAACACTCTACTCAAAAGTGTGGAGGACGAGATCAACATAAAAGATGTTTAGGTATATATAGGTGTGATTGTGCTTTTGTTAATACATGCTGCTTGGTACAAATGTTGCTACAAATCTGGTGTTTGCGGAGAAGAGTGAGAAGTTCCTCTGAGTTTCCAGAGAATCTAGTCAGTGTGAGCCACATGCATGGCAAATAACTATTTTTTATTATTATTGTTGGAATATTAATAGAAAATGCTATTTCAGAACACAAATTAGAATCTTAATTAATTTATGTTAACTGGAAAATGTTCACTCCAAGTCATGGTTTTTGAAAAATTCCTGTAGTCTTGACTTCTAACTTTTTCTTCACTTTTCCATGCAAACAGCTGCCAAGCAAAATAGTAGAATGTGTTACATGAACTAATCCCAACCACTTGTCTTTTAGAGGGTTAATGTTATTTTCTTTTTTCTTCCTTGCTTTTACCCAGCACTGACTAAAAAGAACACCCAGGTTCAATGAGTGACAAATCATTACAGACCGTACAGTGTAATTAAAAAGCACAGCCATTGATCAGCTATGAGCTAAACCTGAGACAAAAAAGTGAGAGACCCAGAATAGCTGGCAAAACTTCTCATTGAATCTGTCTGAAATGGAAGATGTTCTCCCTGGAGGCATGGAGCGTGGCCCATTGTGCATTTCCATTAGAGATACATACTGACTCAGAGCATGCCATTGATGTTGGCCTATTTATGAAAGGCTGTTGAAAGAGGTTTCAGAGTTAATTGAAAAGAGCTGTTTCTGAAGTAAGGTAACTTCAAACAACACAGCTCTGAAATGTGTTTTAATGGACTGGAAATCAGTGAATTTTCCATAGTGCACATGAAATAAAAATGGATGGCATGAACTGAAAACTGCATTGCCATTTGGTGGGATTTCTATTATTATCATCATCATCATCATCATCATCATCATCATCACTATCACTATTAATAATTGTTTTAACTATAGTTGCTCAAGGAATGGTGATAAAACAGCTTCACTCTTGATTGATTACAGGATCATCTTCTAGGGTCTGCCAAATTTTTCATTACATGTCTTTATTTCACATATTTATAATACAGGCTGCCTACAGAAACTGTCAGGCTTGTGCCCTTGTAAACAGAAGGAAAAGCTCTTTCATTTATCAGGTAGAAGTAGGTTCCAAGGCCCTCTTTTACCGAGGTATGTTGTGTTTAAAATGTGTTTAGTCTTAACAATATTTCCATTTTAAAATTAAAGCATATGCCTAAATTCAGGCATGTGTTTATTCAGGCATTTGTTTAGTCTCTGCCTTAAGATGAGGTCTTGCACATAAGTTTGTATTTAAGCTCATGCTTAAATAAAAGCCTTTTCACCAAAACATGCACCTGAATTTCATAAATATAAATAGTAGCTGAGTATATGTTTAAATCTCAGCTTGTGATTAAATACCTTTCTCAGCTGAAAACAACATACTTCAAAATTATTTTTGAAAGTTTAGCAATGTTCAATAAAAATATGAATGACTGAGCTGAATATATTCCTTCTTTTAAACTCTTTCTCAGGAATTCAGGGTTAGCAAGAAGGTAGGTAACTCCTTGCCCTTGGATGAAGTGAATTTAGACAACTATATCGTATTCAGGTAGAAAAGAACAAGATCAGATTGTGAGATCCTTCCTCAGGCTGATTAATACCTAATATCTTGAGAAAACTTATAAACCCCAGTGAATTGCAGGGAAAAGGTGAGAGTAAAGTAACCCAGCACTCAGTATAACACAAGCAATAATCAAACAACTTTTGACATAGAGCTTGAATGATGAGTATTTTACACTTCCATTCTACTCTTAATGCTCTAAGTAATTCACAAGTTCTGTTGAAAACCTCCCATGTTCCATTAAAAGAGATGACCTCACAGACATTAATTAACTTAATCTCACAAAACTCATTTGAAGTAAGGAAGAGCTATTGTCCCCATTTTTAAATAAGGAATGAAATACAAGGATAATAATGACTTCATACAAAACCTACCAGAATCAGCAGAAATATTTAAATCAAAGCCTTCCACAGTACTACCTTCATTCACCATTTTATCTTCTGATAGTCGTGATTTTCTCAAAGCTTCACCTCCCAAAATCAATACCTTACTTAAAAAAGTCAACATTGATTTATGTCTTTAACATTATTTTTTAAGTTTCAAGGCTGCTGGGTAAAAAAAAAAAAAAAAAAAAAAAAAAAAGTAAAACCCCCGAAACACCCCTAGGGCACAAAAAAAAAAAAAAGAAAACAAAAAAAACCACCAGAACAAGGAAAAACCAGAAAAATTACTTCAGTTTTAAATAAATAGAAATCTCATTTTTTAGGACTGTCATGACATTTTGGCATCTGCACTGATTTTTGAAAATTTGTGGCTGATAATCATGGATTAACATGTGCTTAACCTGTCTTTGAAGTTACTCTGGGTAGTTACATACATCGATTAAGAATGTGCTACTTGTTTTGCAGAGTGAGCACAGGCCATCAAAAAAAGAAAGTGATGAAGGCTATGGATGGAATCTGAACTTAAGGACAACATAACTCCTTACTTAGGTAGCTAAACAAACACTCTGAATTTTTTGAGGCATTAAATATTGAGTAGAGAGATTTTTCTGACACTCCAATACCTATATGTGGAACAGAAAGAATTAGGCACTGAAACTGGGATAATGAACAGCTAATGTGCATATCTAATGCAGACAAAAGGAAAGAGGAAAAATGGAAAAGACAACATGAATTTCTGTGCCCAAGACACGTATTTTAGAATTAGGGTTAAATCCCACTGAGAAAGTAGGTTTCAGAGCCTGAGAGTTTATCTTCGTGTGTTGGCAAATGCATCCATTTGAGAAAAGGGACATTTGAGCCATCCAGATGTAGAGCTTGAACCCGCACTTGTCTTCAAGAGGAGTGTTCTAACCACCTAGAAAAAAAGATGAGATTGTTTCTTGACATTTCAGTCAAAGCCAACTACTAATCATCCAAGAATTCATAGCACTTGGGTCCAGAAAGTGAGGAATAAAAAAGCTTAACTCTAACATTTGAGGGTGGAAGTGTCATTACTCTATCCTAGCTCTTGCTCCTAGAATATCTTGGTTTAGATACATCTGGCCAAACACAGAGTTTTAGTTAGTGTAATTGCCACCTGGAAGTGCCTTTTTTTCTCTCTATTGACTATAAAGGGAGATGAGGATGATAAATGAGCATGTAAAGTATTTTAGTGTAGACTCCCAGGGTTTGATTCAGTTGCCCACACATTGGCATTTAGTGTCATTTCAGATGCCCTTGGTGTCCTATTTACTCTCCAGTTGCCATGTATTACAGGCAGGATACAAAATGTGCTAATTAGGACATTTAGTCTTAATTATGCTTCAGAAGACTCATGCTCCCTTCTTCTGCAGTTCCTTTTATATTTTTTATATACTTTCATATTCCTAGAACAGGTGGAGGTCCTCCTCTGCTCTCAGGCCAGTAAGTTGTGTTATACATGCTCCAAGGATGCATACTCAAAACCTTATGGGCAAAGAAGGACAAGAAACACATCTTTAATTTCTTGAGACATGCTCAGGTATTACACAATGCACCACCTGCTACTTCAGTTCAAAATAATACAAAAAAGTTAGTCTGAGAAGGAGTGGTAGTAGCAGTCCTTAGAGTTGGCTGGTTCTTTACCTTCAGACAGGAAAGCAGATCCCAAGCTGTGTCATGTGTTAGGCAAAGACTCACATCCACAGTGGCAAAACATTAGGTCTCATAAGACATTTTTAACCACAGTCTTGGGTGCCTGGGGAATCTTATATTCCTAAGAAATTCAGACAGGGTTTTCCTGAGTTGCTGCTATGAGTTTAGGTTCATTAATAATAATTAAGGATCCTCCATGCTCTGCTGATGCTGAATATCTGATCTTCAACTTCCAAAAAATTCTGAAGAAGAGATTGTGATTAAAGTTAGTCTTCACTTTAGGAGGTTGTCTATTATAGCTCTAACTTTATTCCAGTGAGATTGTGTTGGCAGAGAATTTTGATTTCAAACTTTTGATTCTTTTCTGGAGACTCTGAATATTGGTGAGACGTGATGCCAGTGCTATAAGCAAGAAGAAGAAACACACTGAATGGAGGCCCTAGAATCATACAGTAATATGTGTTGTACTTTTCTTTAATAACTTCTGCAAACGGACCTATTGGTTTATCTTAGAACTAATTAATTATAAGCATCCCTGATGCAATCAAGGTAAACATACAACACTCATCGTCCTTGGGAAATAACGTTTGTTGCACATTTAGTAAATAAAAGGATGATACAATGAGGTTTTGAGGATGTCACCCCATAAGCTCCCAAAGAACACTTCAGGGCAATGACAATCTCAAGGTTAGAAATCTAGATGTCCAGCTTTATAAAGTTCTCAAGGTATTGCAATGTTGTTCAGGAGATAGATGGTAGCAATCAGAAATGAACTATGCTTTCTCAGAGTTTAACTTTGGGAAAAAATTCAGACTGAATGTCACCTAGTCATTTAATTGAATCAGAAATTAATTCCCTAGGGTCAGCTGAGATCGAAACATAAACCTGACTATAATCAGCATAACAATGTTAGCTGAAATTATGCTTCTGAATGATAGCACCTAATAGAAGTGTAGGGCAAAGTTTCCCTAAAGAGGTATTAGAAAAATGTGCTGCCTTTTCTATAGCCTTTGATATTGGGCAAGATGTTGTTTGCATATTTCAAAGTGAACTGTAAGACCATCTGATTTTCATACAAGTACCTGTCTATAACCTTCAAATTTCATTATCCTTCCAGAGCAAATCAAACATATCAACAAAACAACAATTTTAAAAATATAAAGATGGAATCAAGTCTACAGTGTTGTTCCTTAGTATGAAAATGTATGACATCATGTTTGTCTTCAAAGATGATGGGCTTATTAAAAGACAGCGGAGAGATGTTGTGTTACAATATTAGTATAATCATCTGGCTTTTTCACCTTCTCTTGGAACTTCTGGCCACGGCCAGACACAGAGCACAAGACGGGGTATGTCAGCAAACTGCTGATGTCTCAAAGCAGAATCTTCTGTTCTGCTAGAGTTCATTTGAAAATAGAATCCATAGGATAATAAAGAGTAAGATCTTAAGATCATCCAACTTGGAAAGGTTGTATGGAAGAGGATAGTGGTACCTCAGTAAGGTGTTGTAATACTCTAAAAAAGATTGCTGTAAGCATCCTGATCTGGATATGAAACTAGCAAAATCACACTAGATCTAAACCAGTGTGGTTTTAAGTGTGTTCGAAGTCCTGCACATAAAGGAGAGAGGGCAAGAAGAAAGGAATGCCTATAGAAATCTTTGTTAAAACATCAATGAATCATCATTAGAGGATATGAACTTAAATCAGGTTTCACTTCTTAGTAATGAGAACGTTATAGAAGAACTGGTCAAACAAAGTAATTTTTGAATGGATAATTAATAATGAACTGTTGCAAAACTCTCTAAGAAAACAACATGTCAAAAATTACACTTGCTCAGATTTGAAACATCTCAGATTTTATAGACTTTCATAAAATCCAGAGCAGAATTCTGAGGAAATTCTATTTCTGTTCTCATTTGTCTCTGCTGGGAATTCTGGGACCTGGAGAGCTGACAGATATATATATCTTTTGGATCTACTGTATCTTGTGGGCCTCCAACTTTTGGACCAACATATCTAACGGTACACCTGTTCCCACCCACTCATGAGAAACTGAATCAGTCTGTGGAGGTCTACTCAGTGGAGTGGTACTCAGTGGAGATACACTGCAGGTTCTCATACTAAGTGGGCAACTTGATTCAGCTGCCTAAACTTTGGTACTTAGTGCAATGTAAAATACCCTAGGGCATCCACATCTTCCACACACCTATAGTGGACATGGTACAGGACCTGTGAGAGACATGATTTTTCACCCAGTTGGAGGACAGTAGCATACCTGAAGGCATCTCAGCATTTGACACCTACATTTAAGGAACATAATTGAGCAATTGAATATTTGATGAAGTGGTTTAATCTGCAAGTGAAATCCCACCTTTGTTTCCTGTTACATTTAGTAAAAATATCAAGGAAGATATTGCTACACAATATATAATACACTGTAATAGTTTTGTTAAATAATTCTGATGTGATATTTGAGCTAATTGCACTCCAGCAGTAAGGAGACTTCTCATCAGTAGTCAAATTACTTAATTTTATTTTCCCCATAAATTATTCTGATGAGATTTTTCACAACATTTAGAATAAATAATTTTTAAATTCCCATTTAATTTCAAACATCTTAGGATAGTTAACTACAGAGTTTTGTCTTGACTAGGGTTAAATTGCAAACTTTGAGGTACAGACTAAATCTGTACTAGCAGCTAGCAAGCAGCAACTGTACTTTTATGAGTTTGTAAATACATTTATCCATAAATTATAAATATATATTCATAAATAAATTGTGAATAAATATAATAATGCTATATTATAAACATACTACTGAGTATAGCAGTTAATAACAAACAAGGTTCATGCAAGCTACATTTTTTTTGTCTTTCACCTTTAAATAAAGATCTTTAAATTTGCCTTAAGTAAGATTTAAGATATGTACATGTCAAAACAAGTACTTAGTATCTGTGAATGTTATGTTAGGGCATAAACTCATTTTTTTTAACATTGTATCATTCTCCATCTGTTTTCTGACAAAAGGAAAGACCATATGCAAAGCACAAATTTCTGTTGGTGGGAGATACATCTAAAGCTTTATTTGCACGTTGCTCAGAAGGGTATTTATTTAGTATATCTCTGCTAAAAAACTAATTTCCAAAAAGCTTAAGGATGCTCCATGCAGGTAGACCTCTGTGCTTCTCAGGAGCATCAGAGTCTGGCTCAAAACTAGCATTGCAGAGTCTTTCTTCCTTTGAGACACAAGGCTGTCAGGAGTCTCCGTTGCGACTTTCTTTTACCAGAAATTTCCAATTCTGATGGTATTTTAGATGTTTCATTCGAGATAAACCCTCCTCTGCTGGTGCCTGTCTTTCCCTATTGACAACAGAGATGGCTAAGGTAATTAGGTTAGGCTAGACTCATAATTGTTTTGCAGTACTCTGGGTACATATTTAAGTTAGGTGTTTGGATCACTAATTCAGAGGTATCGAATGCTCTGTTATAGTGAAATCATATTAATTTTGCTTATGTACAAAGGTACATTTTATTCTCTGGATGATGAAGTGAGCAACTTGATTTAATAGCCCTGCTTTGAGCAGGTTAGAATAGATGACCTGCAGAAACTGCTTCTGATCAAAATAATTTTGTGATTATATGTGATAAATGAGTTAGCTTAACCCTGAAGATCACCTTTTGGAGTCTTTTTTGTTGCTTTGACTCTGTATTCTGTTGGGTGCATATATTAAACTGAAGCCTTAAATATGAACTTCAGATAGACTGTCTAATTTGACTTCAGAGACATGACCATTCACACCAGCAGTATGACTTTTGAAAAACGGTAGTCCAAGAAATGGACTGTAAACTAAGAAACATACCTGAAGCAGGAAAGAGGACAGATTTAAATACATACTATAAATTAATCCACGTAAATCAAAACAAAAGCTCTTCTGTTATTGCAGAAAAATTATTGTTAACTATCACTGGATTTGTGGAAGAAGTGCAGTATTTTGAAGACAACTTCCTGAACACCAGAGAAGGGTAAAATATATATAAATCAGCTTCTTAAATAATGCCTGCTTTTTTGTGCATATATATGCCTTTATGTATCAATTCATTGGACCACTTTATGTTACACAAACAGAAATACTAATGAGAGTGTGTTTGTCTCTGGCTAACTATAATTTTCCTTCAGTTGTTGAATTTCTGTGAAATTATCCATTGCTTTATCCTCTAGCCCGAAGTATTAATCACAATTCCTTTCAGAACCACCGCCAAGTTTATCAGTGCTTCTGTTTCAGAGGAGTAGGTAAGCAATATATTATTCTCCTCCATCCATCAAGCCAACTCATTTTGAAGTCAGAGTGGGAAAGTTAGTTGAATTAAATAAGAACAATACGTTAAATGTAGCTTTCCTCCCTACAAGCTGACTTTTAGAAACACGCCTCAACTACTGCTTTCTTTTATCTGTGATTTAAAGATTCAAACAAGACAGGAGTTCAGGCACACTTAAATACAGCCAGATTTTTCCTTTTTTATCCTTTTTTTTTTTTTTTTACTTTAAAACTAATAACTGCCTTTATGGAAAGCTTCTATATATAACTAGAGAGAAAAAAGCAATTAAGGAGAGACAGAAGGTTCTCATCTAGTGTAAATTGGCCTAATTCCACTTATCTTGACAGAAATCACTTTTTTTCTTCTTCATGTAGTTTAATCTATATCTAGAGCTAATACAAAATAGAAGTGTATTTAAGATGTTTGAGAGCTCAGGTACTTATAGTTCAGAGACATTGTTATAAGGAATGAAATGAGTAAGATATAATGAAAAATAACATCTATATTTTAATCTAAGGTAAGATCCAAATATAGAGTAAGTTTTGAAAAAAGATTCATAATTCCACAAAATTACCAGGTCAGTCTATTCTAAGAAAAAGTTTCACATGAGCACTTCTGAGACGTACAGACAAGACAATGTACAACTCAAAATCCAGTTATACAGGGAACTCAAGATCACATTGGATTTCTCGGCTTGAATGCTCTCAGTGACATGGTCAAAAACCAATGTGCAGTCTTTGACCTGAATGATAAATGGAAAGTTCAAATGAAGACTAGGTTGGATGTCTTTAATAGTGTAACTCAAGCCTGGTTAAATTTAGATATAACTCATTCAAACAGGAATTATATTCTGACTGGGACACAAGGGATTGCCACGTATTTTACAGCTTTGCCACAGGCCATTTACAAGACCTTTAACAAGTCACCTCTCCACCTGGGTAACTCTCTGTGGGGTGTCCCAAAGGCAAACTGAAACCCTGATTCTCAGTCCCAAGAGGTGCTGAGCCTGAAAGCACTTTATGCTGCATTAGAACCAGAAGACACCCTTCACAATGCAGGAAATCCCAAATCTCTGATTCACCCACTTATTTCCAGCACTTCATAGGAGTACAGAAATAGAAGGGTCAGGTCTAGCAGATCCATGTCATGTCCCTTTCATCAACTTGTCAAGTCCAGTCATAGAAATAGTGAGATTTTTTCTCATACTTTTCCTCCCAGGAGTTCCAGAATCTGTTTTTCCCAAATGGTTAGGAACTTTCTTCTCATTATCAATCTACATTGAGCGTAGCTGATACATATTTGTTCTTGGGCCAACATAGACCAATAGTTCATGCCCTGTCCCTGTAGCACAGTTCACCTCACTATTAGGTGTGATATCTGGGGCTTGATTCACTTGCCCAGCCTTCAGTCATCCAGTGTGTCATCTGAAATGTTCTCTTGCATCTGAAATATTTACAGTGGGCTGACAGATAGGTTGATGAAAGACCCATGTTGGACCGAGCTGGGGACAGTCTAGGGTACTCTAAGGCATTGCAGAAGCGCCACCTCTTCATGTGTGTATAACTGAATGAAGCACTGACTTTATTGACTGGGAAGATTCAGCTGCCCAGATATTGCCATCAAGTGCCACCTGGGATGCTCTGAGGAATCTGGGATATCTGACATGTATGACTCTATCCTATGAAAGGCACATGCTCTTTTGGAGATGTTCTTTTGGAGACAGAGGGGCCAAGCAGCTGAAGCTTTTCAGCACCTAACATGACACTGGATGCCTTGATAATTAAAACTTGCAGTAAATCTCCATTGACTGTATTGGGAGCTTAAACACCTTGTGCACATCTAGAATCCTGGATGTAGACAATGGGATGCTCAATTGCCTGTACACTAGACACTTATTTAGTGCAATTTAAAATGTCCTAGTAAATCTTGTCTAGTCTCTAACTGCCACTGAAGACAGACATGCATTTTAGAGGGCACTTGGTACCTGTGATTGGTCAACTGAATCTATCTATTAAATTTACATGTCTTAATTGAAGATTAAATCCCATGCTTAGCATTTATGCCCTCAGTGCATCTACAGATAGCCACCATATACTCATATTCATGTTCATAGCCACCATATATTCATATTCATGTTCAAACTTCAGTGCCAAAGTATGAGCTTTTCAACCTCAGTCCTCTTCATGGTCAGTGGAGAGAAACATACCTACAGAAAATTATATGTTTCACTCTGAGACAGAATTTTTGGATGTGCCATTGAGTCACGGTCTAGAGATAACTTTCTCCAATGACTATTTTGGGAGGTTTGGCTGATTAGATCAGGTTCTTGGACCTCTAAAAGTAGATGAATATCAGTCTGTGCATTCGTTCAAGGTTTATGCAGTGAAGTACCAGGCTGGCTGAATGATCAGTGCTAGAAGAATAGTAATGATAAATACATAAGTCTATGTCCTCTTTGTTCCTATATGTACACTTTGGCCAGTACAATTCATTGTTAACTTATTTCTAGGCCTTATTCACGGTCACTGTGGATTTATGAAAGCAATGAAATGCCATAGGGATCTTCGGCCACTCAGAGATACCTTCCTAACTGCCAGAATTTTCTCCAGCTCACCATGAAGCCAGCAATATTTTCTTCTCTCCTGATTACAGTGGTATAGCTCTCAGACAGGCTTTTGCCATATGCACAAGGAATCATTCTTTTATCATTGAATATTGTAGAGAATGAGTTGACTCTTGACAAAAAATGTATGAACAGTGAATTTAACAAAACTGAAACTGAGTTGAATGTTCTGAATGCTTAAGCACGGCCTGTCCTGCTGCCTCTGAGATAACACCACAGACTGTTTCAGGCATGTGTTTCTTTGTTCTAAAAGAACTTGGCTATCTTGAAGGACATTTTCAAGAACGAAAGACCTTCATCACAAACTAAAAATGCTAGTAGGCAGGAGATGTGTTTTCTGGAGGAGGTAACTGGCACCTTTTTTTTATATTTCCTGACAAACTGACCTTAAACTGAAAAGGACTTGAATTCATATTTAGGAAAAGCTATTGCCAAAAGAGAAGAGTCGAACTTACATCTTGTTCAGAATAATAATAGCATCTAGCTCCTCTGGAATATTTTTTGACATTTCATCTGAAAACCTTTTATTGAAATCACCAGTGCCTTCTCTCCACTTTACAAAAACAGAACTTAATCAAGCATGGGAGAAGGAAACATGAGATGCCCAAGGATACTCAGTAAATAAGTAGCAGAGCCAGGATGTGGTGGGCTGACCTCAGATGGCTTCCAGGTGCCCACCACACCACTCTATCACTCCCCCTCCATCAACAGGACAGAGAGAGACAATATGATAGAAAAGCTTGTGGATCAAGATGAAGACAGGAGGAACACTCACCAATCACTTTCACAGGTAAAACAGATGTGACTTGGGAAAGATTATTTTAATTTCTTGCCAATTAATTACACAGTAGAACTAACAAAACTAAAAACACCTTCCACCCACCCCTCCTTTTTTCCTAGGCTCAACTTCACTCCTGACTCTTCTACCTCCTCCCCACAAGCAGTGCGGGGGAATGGGAAATGGGGGTTGTTCATGACGCTTTGACTTTGCCACTCTTTCTTCCTCACATTCTACCCTTGCTCCAGCATGGGGGCCCTCCCATGGGATACAGTCCTTCACAGATTTATCCCTCCCATAGGATGCAGCAAGAACTGCTCCAGCATGGGTCCTTTTCCACAGGGTGTAGTCCTTCAGGAATAGACTGCTCCAGCGTGGATCTCCCATAAGCCACAGCTCCTGCCAGAAAATCTGCTCCTGTATGGGCTTCTCTCCATGGGCCACAGTTCCTACCAGGAGTCTGCTCCAATGTGGGCTCTTTACAAGATGCAGATTCTTTCAGGGCACATCCACCTGTTCTGGTGTGGGGTCCTCCACGGGCTGCAGGTGGAGATCTGCTCCACCATGGTCCTCCATGGGCTGCATGGGGATAGCCTGCCTCACCATGGTCTTCACCATGGGCTGCAGTGTGGATATCTGTGCTCCGTTGCCTGGAGCACCTCCTCCTCCTCCTTCTTCACTGACCTTGGTGTCTGCAGGACCATTTCTCTCACATTATCTCACTCTTGTCTCACAGCTGTTGCACAGCATTTTTTGATCCTTAAATATGTTACCACAGAGGTGCTATCAATGTCACTGATTGGTTCAGGTTTGGGCTGTGACAGGTCCATCCTGGAGCCAGCTGAAACTGGCTCTGTCTGACATGGAGACAGTTCCTGGTGTCTTCTCATAAAAGCCACCCCTGCAGCACCTCCCTCACCCAGCCCTGCCACCAAAACCTTGTCACATAAACTCAATACGCAGGATTAGACATTAAGACCCAGGCTGGAGCTGACTGAGAATGTTACCAAATCTCCTGAAAAGAATTACATATATTTGAATGTTTGCAGTAGTTTTATTTCAGTTTAAGCTAGCACACAGACAGTTATTTTGGTGCAAGTTGGGTTTATTGAGGATTACAAGTTTGTCTGCAAAGCGAAACTCCTTCAAAATAAGGTGGACAAGGAGTTCATAGTGACCAAGGTACTCCTCTCTACCTCTGGTTGAGTCTATGATGAGCCATGACAGAAAACTTAAGAAATGATGATTTCACAAGAAATCTTTGGTACACTCCCAGTCTGCCTGTCACACTGTGACATGGCCACTGTGTTGGGCCCAGCACTTAATTACCATTACTGAACTATTTTTTCATGTTTGGCTGCAAAACAAGGTAATCAGGCTACTCTTTTTACTTGATGTCCCATGTACACCTTGAAAAGCTAAATCAAAATAGTCTATGCTTCAGGTGAAGTAACAGAGTTCAGATATAAGCACATTCAACAGAGTTTGCCAGTTTTGATAAACATGTTTATCAAAACCAATGCACATGTCTGTGTAGACAGAGACTCTAAAGGGTCAAGTTTTTCAGGTGTATTTACTAACTCCCAGGTATTTCATGTTCTTGGTCTTCTCAGGACTGTTTTATCTGAACAAGATCTGCAGCCAGATCAGCAATGGAGCTAAGTTCAAAACAAACATGTTTAATTTCTCTCATTCCTACTGAAGCCACTTGGGCTTGCTGATCTCTTCAGACTCATTCAGATCCACAGTTCCTCTGGTCCCTGCAAAAAGAGAAATCCATAGTCTGGATCCCTGTGATGACCATGCAGCCTGTTCAAAAGCAAGATTTCCATTTTGCTTCTGTTTGGTGACTGCATTTTCTCATCTTGCTCTCCTGCATGTGTGTAACTCACAAAACAACCTGTTCCAGCTCAAACTCATTAAATTTAACCCACAATAAAATCATTCAAGTTGCTAATTCACCTCTGAACTTTTCAGAGCTGGACCTCAAAACCCAGTAGCTGCCTATTACATACCACTCTTACATATTTCCCTTAGTGTAATCAATTTCAACCTCTGCCATGCAGGTTGTTGTAGCAATAGTCACTTTTTGTCATTTTCTATAAAGTGCAAATGCTACAGGCCCTTCAGACACTGTCTGCTCTACACACACGGTGAACCCACCTTTAAAAATGTTTCTCATAAATCTTTTCTGTCACCTCTGTTTTGCTAAGATTAAATTGAAAAGAGGGGGAAGGGGAAGAAAAAGATCCTCTGAAAAGCTATTCTGGGTTTTGCTTTATAGCAATTTATTATTTTTTTTTAATTTACTTTATTTTTAACCATAAGCTATCTTTTTTACATTGAAAAGCCAAGTTATTATTTCCTGAAGGTTTACACTCGAAACCTCAGATTGTCAGTTCATTTAATGTCACTTTACTTTATGCTTCATGCCAGTTTTAAGGCTCAGCAAGAATCGACAATGCAATCCTTTCACAGCATCAGCTGACTGTGTTTTCTTTGACAGCAAGATTTCAAATCAAGGATTTAATAAACTAGTAGCTCTTCAGTTAGCAGTGAAATGTTCTTTCAATTCCACCACTTAAAGAACATCAAACAGACCTAGCAAAGATTATAGCTAAACCAGAAATGCAGCTTATTTGCATGCACAGGATCACCAGTGTTTGACTGTAAGAGAAGGAAAAGATGAAGAAATGTAACTTTGCTTAAAGTAAATGTGCATGTGAATGTGCATATGTCTGTAAGCAGACTACAGACATGAATACAGAAAACAGAATACAGAGATGTAGTAAGAAAGGACAAGACATTGGTGATGATGCATACACTGGTTAAATTACTCATTTGTGAAAGTGTTAAGTAGGTGAAAGGCAGTCTCATGAAGAGTGCATGCTGAGTTAGCTGGGGAAAGGTGTTACACTCTCTCAGACTGGTGGCATCAAATCCAGACCCTTCAGTGCTGAGGTTAACACTAAATTCCACTGAGCTGCAATCCTTTATGCCATTTTCCATTCATTGACTGACTTATCTGCTGTCCCAGCTTTCCACATCACACTTCTGAGTTTGGCCCAGTGTTCACACACCCGGAGGGGAGGAAATGTAAAAAAACTCCACCTGTGAAGCCTAAAGGGACCTTTAAAGTACTCAATGAAAAACATCTTGTATGTGTGCCTTTCTCTCCCTGAAGGGGCATGCAGTTGTAGCTCCACTAAGAAACATAACGAAGAAGGAAAACAAGTGATGGAGAAGAGCCGAAATTCTTCTTGCTAATCCACAGCCATATTTCTGAGCTCCTGGTGTAAAGTCAACACTGATAATGTAACAGCACAGGGATGCACACCTCCACCTGATGCAGTTGGATTGAGTTTGTGCCCAAGAGTGTGCCATAAAACATGCAATACTGTGGGGTTCTGAGGAAGGGGGGGTTTATAGCATATACTTATTTGTACCCTCATTCTGGGAACTATGCTGTAGCAAGGGGAGGTTTTAAATTCCTGAGCTGCATTCACAGATCAAATGTATTGCCACTAAAAATTCCTAGAAAGCAGAGTATTTCTGACATGTGTTTCACATCTTTCTTCCCTGAGCCCTTATTACCTCTTATAGAACTGGTAGGGATGACTCTCACACTGAAGTAGCTTTTTCTTCTTTCTGCTCCTAGTCAGCTGGTCCAATCCAAAGTAGCTTGGTGTCAACTTCTCTCAGCAAGAAAGTTTTACTCCTCACACCACTGCTTCTCCATTTCTGCTCCATCTTGCAACTTATCCAACCTGTGTTCACCCACCTTTGCTTAGGTAGAATATGTTTCTTGGAAGCAAACAATTTAATTGATGTTACTTAACTGAACCTACAGGCCTATCCACATAACAATGCTCACCAAAATTAATCTGAATTAGCTTTTTTAAGTGGATTAATTAAACTACTTTAAACTCCTATGTGGACATCCTTGTTCAAAATTAAAGAGGCTTAATTCAATTTAACTGAATTAACTTTCAAAGTAAATTAAGCCAAATTGAATTATAGCCATTCCAGTCCACACAGGGATTTAAATTCATATGTTGAGGGCTCTAGTCATGTTAATTGAGCAAACAGCTGTAATGCGTTGTTGCCATCTCCCATTTTTTTATTACCATCTCGTTAACATAGTTTACTAGTCCTACTGTCAGAATCAGCAGAACAGAAGTTATGACTGTACTTATCCACTGAAGTTCAGTCAGGTACTTCTGAAACCTTTCTTCATTAGCAACTAATACACCAGACTGCAAACTGAAGCAGTTGAGACAGCTGGACATGTACTCTACCAGCTCTGCTAGAACCTGACAGGGGAGCAGGATGGAGAGCCAGAGTGGTAGCATCTTAGATCATCCCTACATTTCCCAAAACTAACCCATAAGAACCCCTGAACATCTCAGAATAACTCTGCAGAGAGTTCTCATATAGTAAAATGTGAGGAAGTGACAGAAATATTTTACTCCTTATTTTTCTAAATTTGTTTCTCTTCAGGGATTACAGTCTTTATGACTATAATCTTAATCAAATCAATGCCTATTGAAAACAGAGGAAATGTAAACAAAACAAACAGATTAATTAACCAATTTGCCTTACATAGTCTAGAATACAGATTCTAAAGTCTTTTTGAGTTAATCATTAAGATGTATTTACATTTTTCTCTGTTTTCAGAGAATCCCCCCTTGCTATGTCTGGATAGTTCTTGTCTGTGCACATCCATTTCAGAGAAGCCATTTACAAATTCAAAGTCATCTATCTCCAGCTTGCCTCCAATAAGAGCAGTTTATCTACCTTTCAAGGTGACTTCACCAAAGAGGGAAAGAATGTGAACAGCCAGCACTATACCCAACCAGAAATCTGCACTGTACTGGAATGTATAGGGCTTGTAGGACATGAGATAAAGCCACTTAGATGTATTTTGTAGAAAATTTACATCTAATTAATGTTCACCATTTTAGTTTAAATGACCTTGTTCAGATTCTGCCTTTCACAGATCAGGCTGTTTTGTTACATTCAGTTTTGAACAGGCCATTTGCTGAAAAAATGTCTTTGATAGATTGAAGGTTTATTTCATAGAATTATAGAGGTTACTCAAAGCCACATCCAACCTGACCTTGACCATTTCTAATGATGGGGCATCCACCACTTCTTTGGACAACCTGTGCCAGTGCTTGGGCACCCTCACACTAGAAAAGTGTTTCCTGATGTTCAGAGGGACCCTCCTGTGTTTCAGTGTGTGCCCGTGGCCTCTGGTCCCGGCACTGGGCACCACTGGAAAGAGCCTGGCTCCGTCCTCTTTGCACCCTCCCTTCAGGCATTTATATACATTGATAAGATCCCACCCAAGCCTTCTCTTCTCAAGACTTGGCTCAAAACCTCTCCAGGGAGTATGTTAACATTTAAACACTCTGAAAAATAATAGGTCAGATCAGTTCTTGAGTTTGAATTGAGTCATTTCAGAGGTAGTTACTGAAATCAATGGAACTGTCGTTAGAAAAAAACCTTTGGTAGCAGAAGGAGAGGTTAAGTTCCTTTTCAGGGCAGAAATTAATTATTTTTTATGTTTGCTGTCAAAAAGAAGTGCCTAGGCCAATGGATTCAGGTCAGTACCTCCAGAAAGCTATTTACCCCATCTTTAAAGAGCTATCCATGATAGCTAGATGATACCAATCTCTTTCTCCTGATACAGAGCACACCTAAGCAAATAGCTTAGGTTAGACTCTTAACTTCTTGGTTAATGCTACATAACAGCCTATCAGGAGGGAATAATTTGGTTTGCCAGTTCACATTAGGTTGAAAATACTGCGAAGATTTGCAAGAATAAAAACTCTAGTTTGGGCCTCCTGTTGTGAATGGTCTAGGACACATACTTGGTAATGAGCAACAGGTTTTCTTGCTCCTGTTAAACCCAGGAAGAATAACACTTTTTTTTTTTTTTAACCTCCTAGCCTCTCCTGTGTTAGCAAATCACTTACCTATCAACATCTGAAAAGCACTCCTTTAACAACAGTTTGCTGTCATCCATAACATAAACTGAAAGTATCACCAACAAAAGTATCATTCTAATGCTCTGATTGCAGCTCATTATATATTGTGCAGTGCCATTTCTACTTCCTGTCTGAATAATTTATGTACGTAACCAACACCTCCCAAAGGGCAGATTTTGCAATGAGATAGATCATTTCAAAATTCACCAGCCCTGAGTATTAGATCACTGTAGGTTGAAACTCATTTTTGCTGTTTGTCCCAATAAATACTCGAGGGTTCAGGTTCTTGTGAAAAAAAGGTGCAAAAAGGAGATGACTGCACTTAGGCTATTTTTTTTTTTCATTCAAATGAATATTTTGAAGGGAGAAATGTGAGAATCATTTTTTTCTAAACACTGATCACAAAGGCACTGAAGTTAAAGGCAAAACCAAAACCCAGTTAAACAGAAGTGTAATTCTGTTGCTGGACAAGTTCTTGACAAGTTTCTATTTCCGTCAATAAGTAAAACATTGCTCAATATGTAGTTCTGCGGAAAGAAATTAACAGTTCTTTTCTCCTATGCAGTAAATGGGAACCATTTTCTCCCAGTCTGTTTGAACTCAGTTTCATTGCACCACAAGTTGACTTAAGGAGCGATCCAAAAACCATTTATGTCATCAGGAGTAAGATTTGCATCTCTTAACTTTAGACAGGTAGAAGTTAGACATCTAATCTAAGCTAGTTACCCTAGGCTCCTGTCAGAGTCAATGGAGGGAAGCCTTCTGCGGCAGATTCATTCTATTTATCTTAGGATACATTAATCACCTTAAGAGGAACTTGTTGCCCTTCACTGACTATAAATGGAGCCTTAGGATGGCAGATTCAGGTTTAAGCAGCTAGCTTGCAGACATTTAACTTAGGGCACATGCATTTCACCCTGGGAAGCTTGTATTTTCTTTGTCTAAGCTGCAGACCTGATCTTGTATAACTCCAGTAGTGAAAATTATTCCTTGCAAGGCACTTCAAATGTGGAAACTCTGTTCTAGGCTTTATATTGAAATATTTTGCTATAACAGCTGTTTACAAGGCCCAAGAATTAAGCTTGATTTCTGCCTTTTTCTACCTTCACTTTGTTTTTCCCATTCAATCACCCTCCTGTACATGATCTCGTACTTTCTCCTACTTCTATGTGTTTGGGCAAGCTGTTGCATGTGTTGATTGGCCAGCAGGCTGCTTTCTCCTCAAAATAAGCAGTGATTTAAACTCTTTCCCATGGTGAGGGCACTGCTGGTTATCTTTGCTTTCCCCAGCTGCCAGCTTCCACAAAACTTGTCAGAACACCATGTCTTTGAGACATTTATCCTCTCACTCAAATGTGGTTAAAAACAGCCAATGTGTTTGAAAGTTATTTGAGGGAGGAAGAAGAGGAGGCAAACATACTGATGGACAGGACATATTGCCTTAAAATTAGGCTAATTATATGCTTCCTTACCACTAAGAAATCTGGTAAAAGTTCTAGTATAGACATACTTACAGAGGTAGGAAAGACCTTTTTTTTTGGTACAATTCCTTTCTTTGCATGGATGATATAAGTTATACCAACAAAAACGCAATACTAGAAAGTATTTATTTTTCTGGATGTGCTGGCAAAATAGCTCTCCCAGGTGTTCCAGTTTCCTCTTCAAACCTATTCTTTGGGACAGTCATCTTAGCAGAATAACTTTTTACATACTGACCTTTTTTTTTTTTTTTTTTTTTCCCTGGGAATGCCTTAGTTTGTTATGCCCTGAAACACAAAGCATTAACAGCCTTTTAGAGAGTGCCAACACATGGTGGAGGTAGCTACCTGCTCTGTTTTCCATAAAACGGGTGTTAATAGGCTCTAGAGGGGTCCCTCAGTAAAGAAACGGAGGAGTTCAAGCATTTATTGACTGGCTTGTATCTCGTAGAAATATTCGAAGTGGAACACAGGAGATGTGGAGAAAAGCCACACAAATGAGAAGCTACTAATGAAGTGTTTTTACAGTTGGAGTTCGATGTGTGAGCTTGTAAAAGCTGATTAACTATTATTGTGTTTTCATCTAACTGGTTTGATAATTTGTTGGTTAAATGGCTCAGCTGAGAAACCAGTGAGTGTCCTTGGAAACATGCTGGTGCAAGAGTTAAAGCCTCAGATCCACACAGAGGGGGCAGGTTTATGTTGTGGATCCATGATACACTTCTCTTTTAATAGGTGAAAGAAAGAAGTGGCTGAAAAGTCATATTTTGTTCTTACAGGATTCTCTCTGAGCTTATCCCAGTCATTGAAATTGAAATCCTCTTAAGATGTTTTTCATAATAAAGGCAATTAACAAGTTATCTTCTTTTTCTTCTTTCTTTCTTGAATTTGTCTTTCTCTCTTTTTCTTTCTCTTTCTTTCTATTTCTTTCTTTCTTTCTCTCTCTGTCTCTCTTTTTCTTCCACCTTCATTAAAGGACTCTGTTTAGAAGACAATACTCTGAGCTTGATTAACAATTAACTCAAACCAGTTAACTATTGCATTACAGCAGCAACAATATAATAGAGGAGACAAAAAAAATGCAAGCCTCACTTTTCAAAGGAAAATTACTGGAAATCTGTAGCAGGAGATGGACAGGAGAAGATGTGGAAGTTTGTGTTTATTAAGTTTTTGTGCTCTGTTTTTCCAAAAATCTTCCCTTGTTCCAACTTCTGAATTCAAACCTAGTCACTTTAAGATTGTAAAACCTGTTGGCTAACATAAGAACCGGGAATTTTATGGCCTTATTGCAGATGTATGTCTCTGAACCAACAGGTCCCTGCAAATCCTACTGATTTTGGTCTTGACTGTCAGTAAAACTGAGTTAGATCTTGGTGGTAAACATTTACTGTGTTTAAAGTACTAATGAACAACAAGTCTGTGTGTCAGACATCCCAAAAATGACTCGGCAGATGGATTGGGTGTAATAAACTCATGTCTAGCAAACTAAATAAATCAGACTCTTAAAAGATGAAAATCCCAATTCAAAAAATAAAAGCATACAAAAAGTTGGGGTTCTTTTCAGAAAAATGTATATGTTGTAGCAAAAAAAAACCCTTCCTGAATAATTTGACTCAGCAAATGCCTGTGGGGCCATGCTGGGGGTTGCAGTTTCAGTTTTTATATCTTCCTCCAGCATGGTTTGGATTCCCCAGTCACACTGAATCTCTCATAGTGCTCTAAGATGTAAGACCCCAGGACATACACACTGCCCCTTATTTTGAGAGAAGACCCTGTGTACTACAGGTCGTACAAACCACAAAAGCATCCAAATCCCATGAGGCATTACAACAATGTTTCTCAGTCAATGTAAGTTGATTTTCATCCTGCTTTTGACTATAGTCTAAACGATTAGCTTTATCCTTTTTTTCAATTTCCAGCAAATTCTACCAAGAAAAAAAAAAACTGAAAAAGTCACAGAGCCGTAGATATGATAACCATGTCAACTTACTTTTTCAGATGTAGCTCATAAAAAGGGGCTGTGGATTCCCCATTTAGAGGAGGCAGAGTCACAGTCAGGTCTTAAGTTTTATTCCGTTTTTCTTTAAACTACCCTACTGAAAAAGAAAGTTAAAAACACGAAAACAACACAATAATTGAACAATTTAGTTTGGAATGGATCTCTGGAGGACTGTAGTTAAACTTCCTAATCAAAGCAGGGTGAACTACAACATTCTATCAGGTTGCTCAAGGTCTTGTCCAGTTTGGTTTGGAGTATCTCTAAGAATGAAGATTCCACAACTTCTCTGGGCCCAAGTTCCAGTATTTGATAATTCTCTGTCTTTTTTTTTAAAAAAAAATATTTAATTATAATTTCATTTATTGTAACATTAGTGTTTGTCTTTAGGCATCTCACAGTCTCTGGCTCTGTCGTCTCTGGCTCTCTCATCTCTGCAAACTCCCATTAGGTAGCTGAAGACAGCAATTAGATTGCTCCTTGCCCTTCTCTTCTCAAGGTGGAACAGACTTAGTCCCTTCAGCCTTGCACAAAATGTGCTTTAGTCTCCAACTACCTTAAAGACCTCCACTGAACGCACTCCAGTTTCACAATATAGGACTTCCCGTAAGCCAAATAGAGGGGAATAATCATTTCATTCAATCTGCAGCTACATTTTTGTTAATGTACCCAGTATGAAGTTGGCCTCCATCACTGCAAGGGTGCACTGCTTACTTATCTTTAGCTTGATGTCCATCAAGCACCCTCTATCCGCTACCTAGCCATTAAATTCCCAGCTCATGAAATTTCATGAAAACTCTCTGTCCTGGGTGCAGACTTCTGAGTTTTTCTTTGTTGAATTTCTTGAAGTTCTTGCCAGTTCATCCCTCCATCTTAATCCCTTCTCAGTATCAGTCCTGCTCTCCAGCATCAACAACCATATTGAAGAATCACATCCTTTTCCAGTGTATAAGAATTGAAAAAAATGTCAAGAATTAAAAGGACCCCAGAGGGAAAAAAAAAAAAAAAAAGGCACATGCACACTTTTATATATTTTGAGACCCAGAGAAAACAAATCAAAGTGTGAGACAACTGAGTCAGCAGAGAAAAACATAACAAGACTGACTGTAAGTTAAAGACAGACAAACTGAAATCAAAAACCAGTCATGACTTTTGAGCATTGAAATAAACAACCAGGACAACTGATGGAGTCTCCAGTTTTTGATGTCTTCAGATTAGGTCCAATTGTCTCTCAATGTGAACTACTTTAGCCAAACACAAATTACTGGTCTTGACACAGGGAATAATAGATGAAATACAATGGCCTGTAGTATGCGGGATGAGAAACTGAATTATCTAATGGACTCTCCCAGATTAAAGCTCTTGAATTTATTAATAATGTCTGGGATAAATTTGTCACTGAAATGATACAGATGTCTATAACGATCCCTGTTCATTCTATTGTGTAGCTGCTTTTCTTGCCAAACGTAACCACATAATGTTTCCAGAAAAATGAGCACTGAGGCTCATATCATTCCAGGAATTTTTTGTTCTGACAGGGTCGATGATATAAACATTGCAGTAAATTCAATAACATGGATGTGAATACGTACAGAGCAGATAGGTATCATACTTACACTTGACTTCTACTTTTATTTCCTATGTACATATATACCATATAAAGCATATAACATATACATAAAATATATAAAACAAGGATTTAAAGAAAAAAACCCTCATAAGTTAACAATTACTTCAACCAATAATTCCTATACACAAGATAGGAACTCTGTGTCAGCAGCTGGGAGAGACACCCATTATCCAAGGCGGTATTTAACCCAATTTTATGACCATCATTTCTCATCCTCCCATCCATGCATCTCTATAAAGAGCCTGGCCTGCCAGGACCAACAGGTCCTACTCAGCAGAGCTGCTCCCCAGATAGTCAGACCACATGGACAGCCTGCATGGATGCAGAGAGTTAATTCATGTAATGTAGAAGACTTAAGATTTTCCCTTGTTGGGTGGCATGAGATTCCTGTGGGGCTATTTCTCTGGCCTGTCTGCATCCCTCTGTATAGTAGGCCTGCCCTCTAGCATATCTGCTCTCATCCTTGATGACTATATGTTGTGTCTTCTTCACGTCATAGATAAAGATCCTGGGATAGATGTCCAGGCAGAGTACAATCTATGCACCACCACATTTTCAGCTTGATCTAGCCAGTTTCTCACCTATCTAAACATCCACCCATAATATGGTCCAGAACCATAGAGCAACCTATACTGAATTTTCACATCCAACCCAATATTTAGTATTTCACCAGAAGAGTAGGTATACAGGAATAAAAAACAGTCCATTTTTACAGTTCTTGGACTACTTCCACCTTTCCCCTTCATGGTAAAAATGATTTTTTTTTTAAGCCATATCTACATTAAATGTTGTTCCTATTGAGAACAAAATCTATTTTTACAGTTCAAATATATTGTTCTATTTTTAGCCTGAGATCTTTCCTAACACAAACCCAAAACCCAAGGATTTCACCCAATATTGTCTCAGAGCCTTCAAATTTAGCAGGACGGTATTAGAGAATTATTGCCCCAGTATTTTTGTGTTGTACAAAAGAAATTCAGTGCCCTTAACAAACAGAGGAGCCAGCCACTCACTTCATCTGTTTGTGTAAGGGTTATAAGCTATTTCGTAAATATAATAAAAAAGATGTGTAAGATCTTCAATGATTCCTGCTTTTACAGCAATTAATTTAAAAAAAAAAAAAAGTTCCATGCACCACCACCAGACAATCAAGAGTGAGAAAAAGAGAGAGAGAGGGAGAGAGAGGAAAAGCTGGCTCCATGCAGGGCCTTTTTGCTTACAGCTATGAGACAGTATTGCACTTTCTCCTAATAACCTTGACCTGCTTTTCCTGGCTCAGCAGTAGCATCTGTGTCACATCGGCTTAGCATCTGTTTATCAATCTAACAGCACAAACCTGATTCCTGCTCCTATTCTCTTTAGTGCTCACAATATTAAAATGACTGAATTAAACCAGCAAAATTCAGGAAGCACAAAACTTATAGATGGGAACGTCTTTATAGAAAGAAGAGAAAGGGAAGAAAAGAAGCAAGGAAGAGGGAAGCCATATGTAGGAGCTCCATTTATTTATTCTCGATGGATTTAAAGAAATCTGTAATGAATAATCACTACTAAAATCTCTTGTGCAGAACTCAGGGCCACAGGCTTTCAAAACAGAGAAGGTAGGAATAATCTCAGACTTTTCCACGGATCTTAAGAAAAGACAAGACAAGTACAATGAGGTAATAAATTACAATTTGCCTGTAGTATCTGCCTCCAGGTAAAAGAGCGAAACACCAGTGAATAGGATTTAGTGCAGATCTTTAATAAGCAGGGTGAAAGATATTGGGAACTCTCCAGGCTTGTCCCTGTGGTTTACTTTTCCCCTTTTGCTACCACTGCTATGCTCTTTGAGATGTTTCTGAGCATAAAGATAGTCCTGAGTTTGAGGCATTTTTGCATATTTAACGCTGACCTTAGAAGATGTGGATTATGCCCACACACTTAAACCATTCAGAAATCCCACACTGCAGGACAGCTTCTGTGGCTTGGAAGGGCATAATTCATTTCCAGAGTAGTCACCCCGTACAAATCAGATCTTGACTCCAGCGCTATTTCAGAAAAAAGAAGAGCTGTCAGCTGGGGAGTTCAATGGCACAAAATAGGCACAGCAGGCCAAAACGGAGGTGTCAAATAAGGCAAAGTTATTATTTATTGTTTATCATTGCCGTGCTCAGACATGAATGAAATCAGAGCCCCATTGTGCTGTGCGTACACAGCATAGTGTTTATCTTCCAATCCCCCACTTACATAGAAACTAAGACAACAGGAAAAGGAGGGAAAAAAAAAAAATGGAGAAATTCTCTGATCTGCTGGAAACCGCTTCATGAATCTGAGGTACTGCAGACTAGAGCAAAGGTCTCATGAGTACCCAGTGTTTAAACCATAGAACAGAATAGCAAAACAGGCATACCCCAATTTAATAAAAACACACACTGTCTGACATATCAGCACAAATAGCCAGGGCTTTGGAGTTTTGCCTCCTATATAAAATAAAGTTTTTTCCAGTGTCACAGAGATCACTGAGTCCATTAATGTTGCACTGGAAAATTTATTGGGTATTGATTTGGACAGGTACTACACCCAGAGACACATCGATCATCCACCTACTGGAAGCATCCTACCAGAAGCATCCTAAATGTCCCATGCTTGCTTGCCCTGAGAACTCTACGATCGAAGGCCAAAATCTGACAGTGGAGTGGCTGAACACCAGTGGCATGTAAGAGGTCCTTTTACAATAACATACATGTACATCATTATTTATCCTTCCTTTGAAGTGTATTAATGGAATCTTCGGACTACACCTACAACAATGCAAGTGAAGCTGCTTCACCAGATTTTGTCCCTGTATCTGTGATTTGGTGATTGTAAACAAGGGGGGAAAATAGATGGAAAGAAGGGACTCATTGCAGTTATACGGAGTACCAGCTATCAAAACCATATGACTAGATCTCAGTGTGAGGTAAATACATGATTTACAGGCTAATTCGCTGTTCAGGCCACCTCCAGTGAACTTAGATTAGTCAAGAGATGAGTTTGAAAGAGAAAACATATGTAAACAATTGCTGAACCTCCAAAGAAGGTTTCTTCCATCGGGAAGCAAAGGATAAATTTATAGACTACAGATCTGTGAGAGCAGACAGCTAACTTGCAGTTCTTTCAGAGTTCTTCATAACATAACAGTGCACATGATTTGGCTATGATATGAACTTGAAATCCGAGCCCCTTTTACCTTTTTATTTTTAACAGCTTTTTATTCTCTCCATGTTATTTCACCTTTTGTCTGAAAGCAGTGCCAGAAACTCATAGGAAAACTCATCCAATGTCATCGAGGTTGCAAGATTTCACCTATATTTCACACAGGAAAGCTTTATCGCCCCAGGGTTACTCAGAATCTTTCCCTAGTTCATTTTTTCAAAGGCTGGGCTTGATTCACATCAGTAGGTGTCCAGACTTCACTTTAGGATCCCTCATGCCTCAGGCTGAAGGCTGAAAGTGCAGGAGGTGAACAACAGGTTGGGTTTGAGATCTGGCTTTTACAGAAACCTGGGTTTTATCACTATGGGATTACATTTATATATAAAATAGGATATAGTTTTAAGAACATGATAACTGATCTCAAGACTAGAACTAACTTTTATTCAGGAGGCTTTTTGGAGTAGCCAAGATGTAGTTAAACCAAGAGTAAATTCAGCAGAAAGGTGTGAAAAAGACGGATTTAGAGATATATGGAACTTTAGTCCACTGTTAACAAACTCGAGTTTAGACAAAATGCGTGACAACATAAAAAGCCAGTCTTTTTTTTTATTTAATATCTGTACAAGGAATCTAGATAAGGTGCCAACAGCTCTCATTGAGTTACAGCACTGCAATATAACTGAAATTTAGGAGGACAGTTGTCATGAACAGTGTATTAAAGTCTGTTTATAACCTGTTTACGAAGGAGTGAATGAACAATAGAAGATATTATGGGCAGATAATGGTGGCTTTCTTACTGAAGACATTCTTACTTAAGTGCATAAGGAGATGAGGTTCACACAACAGTCCCATATATCACATCTGCCCATTAGTCCCCAATTCCACCAAAGGCTTATGAAATCTTTAACTAAATTAAATATATTTTAACAAAGCAGTAGTAAGAGGAGAAAAAGAAAAGAAAGTTTGTCTCCACATGGCTGTGAAGGCAGCCACTGAAAATATGCCCAGAACAAGCCAAATTCAGCAAACACTGCTTGAGCAACTAGACAAGATGAAGAATAACAAGAATCAGGTACTGGGACAGAGCTGGGATTTTAGTGGGAGTTTAGTGTCCTGGGGAGAAATCGGAGATATTACCCATGGGGCCACGTGGGAGGTGGGACTGTGGACTTGGAGGTATAAACATGTAGGGTGTGGGCTTTACTGGTTCTGTTCCGTTTAGAACAGTTTGTTTTGATATTACTGAAAGTTTAGAAATTCAGGATCTCAGCTGACTATTAATCATGCAAATGTGTATGTCTGCATATGTATATCTGCTGTCTTATAAAGTCTGGCTGAGGTATTTGACAAAGCAGGAGATGTCACAGATCAGTGAATCAAACAGTCTGAGTTACTCCCTGAGCAACTATCCATAATGAAAAAAACAGAAGAAAATATCTTTTTAATGGGGAACTTCAATTTGGGAGACATATGCAGCCAGCAGTAAACTTCTCTTCAAATTTAAGAAAAATATAAAGATGAATTAATTATGGGCTGGCAGTTGGTAGTAGCCTAGGGACCAACTGTTATTATCAGATTGCACTCCATACAGACAGAGGACAGGATGAACCAATGATAAATACAGTTGACTCTCCAAAATAATTCATTTCTCAAAACTGGGAAATTAGAATGAGATTTAATAGGTAGGGAAAAAAAAAATCAGGAAAATGAGATTAAACACTGGGATATTTTTAAGAGTTTATGAAGCTATGAGTCCAACTTTGAGTAAAAGTAAAACTTTGTTCAAAGGCAAAGGAAACACACTAATTAGAAATAAGAATGCAACATGTGACAACGGGAAAGAAAGAGACCTTAACACACACAGCAATATAAATTAAACATTATAAAGTGTAGAAAATTGATAAGGGAAGCTAAAGAGATCAAAGAAAATCCCATGGTTAGTAGGATTAATGACAATGAACTTAATTTTTAGGAATAATTAGGAACAAACTAAATCCTACAAATAGCATCAGACCATTTAGTAATGGAAACTGCAAAACTGTTTAAACCATACAGTAGAGGGTCAGGTCTCCATACGTTTCTGTTTATCTAATAAGGCTTGAATAATTTGCATCTACAAAGAATTTATACACTGAGGAGTGCTCTATATCCTGTAATTTTAAAAGTCATTATTAAATTAGTCTTATGGTAACTTTTCTAGTATTTTTTCTAGGGTCAACTTCAAAGTAATCAGTCTATCCTTCTTGTCAGTTCATTTATCTCTGTTTTTAAATATACTGATATGACACCAGCATATTTTCCTTTTCTAGAATTTCTTTGTTATGCCAAGATTATTAAAAATTAGCATCAGTGATTGACTGTGTGATTCTGTGATGAGATTACAAGTCTATTTGATAGACTGTGTAGGTAACCTAATACATCTGAAGGCATTTAAAATTGCTGCCACATATTCTAACACACACCAAAAAAAGACCACTCTGAACTTTAAGGAAATTCCATAACAAGAAAGCAAACATTCAATGGAATTAAAAATGGACAATAAATATTAAAAAGATGGGCTTCATGGAGGAACAAGCACTGAATAATGTTGCTTCAGATTAATTTCATGGGGAACAAAATTGGCTATTCAGCAATTCTATGGCCTGAAAATAAATATGAAATGAATGCTGTTTAAATCAACACAGAAAAGCACAAAATGATAGGACCAAGCAACCAGAGTATCCTAAATATCTTGATAAACCAAGTTCAGAAAAAAGATATCTTAGTAGTGTTGCAAGGAAACATGTGAGCAAGGAATGAGGTCATATCTACAGACTAGTATCTATATCCTGGGAAGTAGCCACTGTGAAAAGGACCTAGTATGATGCTGAAACAGGAAAAAGGGCTTTGGCAAAATGTTTAGACAAACAGAAGTTATTGGGCACCATAGAGTGAGAAAGGGTTGAACGCAACAGTCTGTGAAATACCAAAGCTTTGTCTGGGTGATCTAATGGACCCTTCTGGCCTAAACTGTGAATATTGATGAGATTTATTTCATCTGAACAGATTTGTCTATTCCCTGTTAGACATTCCAGGATGTTACTGCTGAATGCAGTGAAATATGTAGTGTTTCATAGCTACATGGGTTTTCTAAGCTAGAAGGGACCATTATAGTCTGACCTCATGGATAACGGGGCTACTTTAGCAGCCTGTGGCCCAAAACATGTTGCTGTACTTGCTAAGAAGAACATGAACATGCCATTCAGGCATGATATTCGATTGTTAAAGAAATTATTCAGAAGCTCATAAATGAAGATTAAATAACTCAGAAGAAATTTGCTTTCTACCCCTATTGACGTGGACAACTCACAGCTGTCAAACTCTTGCCTATACCTAGACTAGCCTAAGTAATATAAATTATAATGTAAATTATTCCAGCATTTCACAACAGTTTTTTTACCAAATGGTTCTTGTATCAAATCAAAACCTTTTGTACAATCAAAGCATTTTTTTTTTTCAAAGAGTAGTAAAATGGGATCCTCTCTAACCAGTTTAGTTCTATTCTTTTAGTTATCCTTTAGTTAGGTCCAACAAAATTTTAAGTGATTTTGTAACTTTCCCATCAGCATCCACATTCCCTATACGGTCAACAGTTAGAAGATGCTTTTGAAGACTTGTAAAGGAAGACCTTTTTTTTCCCCCAGTGGACATTTGGCATCACTTGACTTTCTTCTTAGACAGACACAGCCACACACACATGCACTCACACACACACACATGAAGAAAAAGAACAACTTATGAAGAATGAAAGTCACAGACCATTGGTTTTGTACTGTTTTCTGAACTGGCGTCACCATATTTTTTCTAGATTAGTACAATAAGCAAAACATGAACTTCCAAGGATAGCTTCAGAGTTCAGAACACTGTCTTTTCCAGTCTAATTTGTGTCTGGTCCAAGAACAGGATAGTGTTATAAAAGTTTTGTTATGACTCCATGTTTGAATAGTCTCAAATGCCTCATGTCACCAAGGAGTTGACCTATTCATGCTATAAATTAGAGTATCCCCAAAGCTACTCTAATTTGCAGTATTAATCTTGTACAACAAAGAACTTATTCTAATGACAAGGAAAATGTGGTCTGAAGGAATGTCCCAGATAGTGTTATTGTACTTATGCTCTTGACACCAAAGAGTGGTTTATACAGGAACTACTGAGCTTGCGCTTCACCATCTGGAGATTTACCCACGCAGAAGAAATTCCCAAGGGGATGGTTAAACTGGTTTTCCAACTGCAGAACAGCCTCAGCAAAGACCAACATCTGGCCAAAGTATCCTGTCAGGGACCTATGCTCATTGTGCATAACAAATGTGGCTCACTATTATTCTTGGTTTATTTTCTTCTGTCACTTGATATCATAAGGGAAAAAAAGCAGCAGATAGAGAGGACAAAGAAAAGTAGAAATGATGTAGTAAATACCAATATTTTCAGAAATTGTAAATTTTAAATGGCCTAGCCTTCTTTCAGAACAGAGAACAGCACCATTTTCTAAAAGATCTGTGACTTTGTCTTAGAACCACTGGTTAATGTTCATGATGCAGTTGTGCCATCTCCCACTGGCAAACTGCAGCACACCACAAATATTGTGAATTGGTTTTAGATTTTTCAAGGCTGAGATTGTCTTCAGTTCCTGAGAGAACTGAACAAATCTGTTGATCCTTTCTTGAATTTCCAGTCACCCATTCTCATTCACTAGAAAGAACACCATCTCAAAGAGCTTTTGGAGAGGCAGACAGCCTTAGTCATCTTACTTCCAATTCACAAGCAGCACTAACTGAAAAATTCCATCATTTCTTAAATTTTTGTCCTGCACAGCTCCATCTGATATATAGCATATATAGTTTTATCACACTGGTAGTCCACAGTACTTGTGAATCAGTGCACAATGAACCCAGCTCAAGTATGTTATACTTTATGCTTGTCTCTAGCCAGTTTAGTACTTCTAACATGATGAAGATTTTGGGGAGATACTTACACATCCCAAGCTCTGGATAGGCATCTTTCCTACCCTATCTCTTTATGTGGAAAGATCTGTTTGTTCACATAACTTGCTCCTCAGTGACTTTTCCAGTCTCCTTTTGATCAATTCTAACTGACAGTTTCCTTCCCACAAAATAAATTTTCCAAGTAGTTCTTTTCCCATCAGCCCAGGTATCTCTCATCATTGTTCATTAGGAGTATATTTATCAGCTCCAAAACTTAATCCAAGATTTACTTTACCCATCACCTATTTTTCCTCTTTGTTACCTGACACCTTCCCAGGCCTCCAACATCCTCAGCCATTCTCCACACCTTTGGTTAGCATAAGACTGTCAGGATCTCATTCCTTGTCCATGGACCTGCTTTTTTCCTAGTCCTTCTGCCTGACTCCTTTACATCCATCTTCGTTCAGATTATTTCTACAGTGTAATACTGGAAAAGTGAAAAATCCCAAGTATCACCTTGACTGTCTTTTGTACCTTGAGCTTGATTTCAACCACCTTTACAGTCTTCCAATACTCTCTCAACAAAGTTCCCTTAATTCTTTCATCAGCCTTTTCATTGTGAAAAATTCTTAGATGTTTCTAATGTCCTGCGTTATCTGTATCTTCTATTATCTCTTTTCAGTATAATTAGATAGGCTTGTGCATGTTTTTATAATTATTGCTGGGTTTTGCTATATCTAACATGAGAATAGCATGTAAAAAATAGGGGGGTTCCCTTGTTACTTTTAATAATCCCATACTTGGGAAATACGTGGGTTTTTGTTTTTCTTCTAATGGGGTATTTATTCCTCTGAGACACTGGTCAGCTAGGAGAATATTTATGTGGTAATAAAAAACTTTAACAGAGGGTTGTTTGGATCTAATAGTCTCAGGTATTTCAACACATCTTTGCTTGTCATGTGTCATGCTGAATTACATCGTGGCCGGCATGTGACAGCAGACCATAATGTGACCTGTGTAATATAGTTTGAAATGTAATGTAGTGGGAGGGGGGCTTAAAGGGAAAAACACTCTTTCGTGATGAATAAAAGCTGTGGATTCAGAATGAAAGCAACTTCAATCTGTCGGGGAACTGAAAAAGATTAAATGATAGCTCAGCAACAAGCTTACAAAGAAATCTGCGATAATAGATTAAATGATACCTGCAACACATTACATTAATATAAATAACATTCATATTTTTCAGTTTTTCAGCACAAATCATTTTTTGTTTGAGTCATCAAATCGCTACTAAATATTAATTTGTCAGTTCACACTTGGAAAATGATAAATGGTTTATAATTAATATGCAGAAAAGTAAATAAACATTCACAGAGGATAAATGGCTGATTGAGACACAGGGACAGAGCCACGGAGAGAAACCAGGTGTCCTGGTTCTCAGGACTGAGCTTTATCCTTTTGGTAACAATTTTTTCCAGCAATCATGCACTTACACTAATATATCCTGGCTTCAGAAAAGGCTGTTTCTTTACAGGATAGTGTAGCTGCATCAAGGAGGAAAAGAGAGAAAGGGTACGACAGATTTCCATTTGAGGTAAAGGAATGAAAAAGTCCTTCTGTTCTTACAGAGGATGTAATTCCCTAGGGAAATTATGTTATTTGCCTAGATGAGGGGAAAAAAACTAAAAAAAAAAGTAAAAAAACCCTGTTTTTTTCTGGCAGAAATGGTGAAATTTCACCCTTCAGCAATTTGGTGAAAACTGATAGCTGTGGACACTTCTCAGCCTGGGTAGCACAGCAAAAGACTGCACCATGCGAACTGGCAGATGCAAAGGGAGAGAGAAAAAAAATAATTACACTTTAAAACTGTGCCAGGCTGTCCAGCTCAGTTAATCTGCTCTGCAGTCCTCCCTGCTTGCACAGGGCTGGTGTAAATTCAGAGAGGAGAGAACTGTGCTCATTTTTGCCAGCTGAGAATCCAGCACATGGTAAAACAGATCACTGTGAACCACAGGTGAGGGGGCTGTACTTGGGGTATATGTTCTTTAGCTAACCTGTACTCAGCCGCAGTCCTGCTTTCCTGCATGAAAAACAAACAGGAATCCCAACACAGATCAGACCAGCTATGTCTAGCTCATATTTGGAGCTGCAAATGGAAGCAGGGCCATGACACATCTTTGCAGGAGAGGGAAACACAGACCAGTCCACAGAGGACCATGGTGAAGAATCCTAACAAAGGACAAAATATGCTTGCTTTATTTTGAACAAATCAACACTGGAAAATAAGTTAAATTTTAAAACTGGAAAAAAGTTACAGAGGGAAGCTTATCACCAGAAAAGACCATTGTATTTAGATTGAGTCTTCAAGTGAACAATCCATATTGACTAAGCTGCTTTTCCCTTTGAATGTCATGATGAATTAGAAGATTAACTTTATTAACATGTAATTATTACATCATAGAATCACGGAATGGTTTGTGTTGGAAGGGACCTTTAACTATCATCTTGTCCACCCCCCTGCCATGAACAGGGACACCTTCCACTAGCCCAGGTTGCCCAAAGCCCCGTCCAACCTGGCCTTGAACCCTTCCAGGGAAGGGGCAGCCACAGCTTCTCTGGGCAACCTGTGCCAGTGTCTCACCACCCTCACAGTAAAGAAATTCTTCTTTACATCTAATCTAAATCTACCCTCTTTTCATAATTACCATACAAAATATATAAACATAATTACTATATAATGCCATATACTATTTTCAAAGCACAGCATCAAATTTGAATTGCTAATATAAAATTAAAATTAATCTTGCAGTCTACTATTATTATTATTATTGTTATTATTATTATTAAATTTCAAATTAAATTACAGGATCATCTGGCTTTGAAACAAGAAGAAAAAAACAAGGGATTTTCCTTACAAAATGGAAGTGTGGGTCTCTATTTTTGGAGACTCCATACCTAAAACTAGTTTAAGGCCACAGTATCAGAAAAGTGATAACCATTTCCAAAATCCTCAGTGGCTTGTCAGGGGAGGACAAGCCTATAAACAATGTTTAGTTCACCGTTTAGCTCATCTCAGTGTGTTCCCCAAAAAGGGGAATGCTACTTTTGGTAATATGCTACAGTAAGAATCACCCGAGAATGGAAGTGATAGAACAGGAACAGGGTTAGCATTCAGGAATACAGGAATAATATCAGATATAAATGGACACTTAAATGTCCATTTGAATGATATTTGGTGAATAATTTGGGAAACCTTGCCACAGAGAATTCAGTAGGAAGCTATAAAAGTGCCTGAGTATAATACTCATAAGTGTCTAGTGCTATTTGAGATGCCTCAAGATACCTGGGACGGCCACATAAGACTGGCAGATATGTCCCGGGATCTGTAGGAGACAAATGCTCACCTGGTCTGGCAGCTGGAAACAAGGTGGAAAACCGAGGGTATCTCCAAAAGCACTGGAGACTTAAGTTTAGCAATATAAGTTGAGTCCCCTGTTTCTCTCTGTTGACTATAAAGGGAACTGGAGAAAACTGGTTCCAATATAGACACTTATGGGTTTATTCAGTCACTCACATGTAGGCATCTTGTGCCATCTGAGACCATAGGTTCCCCCCCTGGCCTCCAGCTGCCACTCCAGAAGGTTTCCATCAGTCTTATGTCATATCTGTCAGTGTTGTGCAGATGTCTTGGATATCCAGAAGTATCTCAAATGGCATGAGAAACCTATGTTAAGGCAACTGAATTCTGCTACTATAATAGAATTCAGCTTCAGATTTAGACAAAGCTCCAGGTTTAGTTATTAAACACAGGCTTCTAATGACATTTGAGATGCTTCAACATTCCTGAGACATCTGCACAACACTGACAGATGTGACAGAAGTCTTACAGGAGACCCACAAGGTCTGGGTCAGAAACTGGAGGCTAAATGAAAAATCTTATAGTGCCAGAAGTGGCACAATGTGTGTAGGGAACAGAATCTTTTCCCAAGTCAACATAGCCAACAGTCTAGTTGACTGTCCAGACAATCAGATGGAGGTGTCTACTCCAAGATGAGATTGCTACCTGCCCAAGCTCTGTTGGCTTTATTGATAAGATGTCCCTTGACTTAATGGGAACTTCAGTATACAGCTTATGTAAAGACACTACCCTTACAGATGCAGTTCTGAAACTGAATTCTAACTCAGTGTTCGTTGCATTAATTTTACCCTCACAGTTTAAAGGAAAGAGTGAGTATCTCTTTCGTCTTAAGAAACAGATTTTTCTGAAAAAGGTTTCATACTAAAGTTCCCACTATTTCCAGTGGTCTCTCAAGCACTCATACATAAATAATACGGGAAGAGATGACACGTTTGCCTAGTTCTGCTCAGATGTGGACTTCTCCCTCAGACCTCTGTTGCAGATTCAGATAGTAACGCTTTAAATGAGCTCTTAAAGTTTTTGCCAGCAATTTAAATCTGCACGTTTGGAGCTCAACAGAGGCATCTTTTCCAGTAGATTCTGCATATCACACTTTATGTTCCTGTAGTGAATGTTGACACTTGAGTCAAAGTGAGGTAGTTTTTCAGTGTATCTACAATAGACTGAAGGTGTTGCTTTGAGAGAAGGGGTGTGAAAAGTAGTGTAGATGTACTCTATAACCTGGTAAGACGTTTTTCTCCCCAGAAGTTAAGGAAATGTCATGTGGTGTTGCACATCAATGCTTTTCAAAGCTTTCTGCCTCTGCCCTTAATAAGCAGGATGTCTGTGTCTACACTTCTGCAAAGGGTAAATCTGGGGAAGCCTTGAGATTAATTTAACTCCCTAATCAAATCACTAACCTTGCTGAAGTGATTTTTTTTTAGATTTGGAAAATGAAGGCTATGACCTCAAAGAAATTCCAGCCTGGCCTCAAATTCTCACTCTCACCTCTTTGCCTTGTCACAATATTACATGGTAAACATCAGGAGGCAATGCAGACTGTGGTAGAAGGGTCCAGGCATAACTGGCCACGAAGACTGATGGGATTTGTAGGCAAGTTGTGTACATGGGAAATTTGGTCTCCAGGAACTGAGCTTCAGTAACACACACAGCTAACAGCTCCTCCAAGACCTCATTCTGCACATATGTAGCCAATGAGATTTCAATATTGAATAAAGGAGTCACTTTGAAATTCCATCTACCCTGCCTTTTTTTTCCTTTACAACATTTCAGGGGTAACACAATAGGCAAGTAATGCAATAATAACAAAAATACTCCAGTAAGCTATGCTTGATTCCACTGCAGTGCAGCATATAAGGGCAATCTTTTCTTTCTTTTAATAATGCTTTTATTGCACAAATTTAACAGAATTATGCCCTAATTATAGTGGAATTTTTTTTATTTGCCACTGGGAGGAAATACAGCAGATGAAGCTGTTTGAGAGTGCATGGTTCATACAGTTGTATTAAATGCTTCCAACTGCTGTCTTTATGGTTGTTAACAAGTCAGGACCAGACATGTATGCATTTTCTGAGTGCCTTTGAGGATAGCATGGATTATACTTGTATTTTTATTAGAGCTGCTCAACTCATTCACAGAGAAATAATGTCCAACCATGCTTTCAGAACTGTCATCTATAACTCAATGAGAAACAAATGGATCCCTAAAGACAGACAAATCACATTGCACATAACTTGGGGTCTAAAAGTTAGTTGTCTGTATCTAGTCTAGACCACTTTTACTTCCTTTGGAATCAATGCAGGAAAATAAGCAGTTTCTGAAAGGGTTCATTTCTCCCTAAAAGAGATGTGTGGAGTAGGTCACCAACTGGACTCTCAGAAGATCCCTATTTCTTTCCATCAATTTTAAAGAGAGCATGGGGTGAGTCTTTCACAGATAGAAATCCAATTTTTAGACATGTAAATTTGGGTGAGATGAATCCTACACAGAAAGCTTAATTCTTTGAAGATATAGACTAAAGTTGAAAAAAATCAGTAAGAAAATTACACATTCTTTAGCAGGCAGAATTTAAAAATGGCAATCAAGTCTCCTGATCTTACTAGCTTCTGCACCTTCTTCCTCCCTACCTACAGAGTTGTTCATTCCTGTCCTGCTGTATTCAGTGCATGCATTGTTATACTCACATAGATCAGATTACAAGCTGGCAGCATGGGAGTCTAGATTTGGAATCACTTTGGCCTTGTGATATTTTGAGTGCCAAGTGTGAAACAGGTGCTTGATTTTCATAAAATCATGATCACACATGCTAACTCACACCGAAGCAAATAAAGCAAAGTTGCTATCCAAAACCAAAGACATCCAAAGTAACTGGTTTTCAAATATAGGTTTTGAAAAGCCATAGCTTATATCACCATCTCATGCCATTGGTGTAAATCCAGAATAACTTGAATAGTTCCATTAACAAAACAGGTGTTGTCTCTTCAACTGTTGGCAAATCCAACAGACCAGGTTCAGATTACTGATTACTGATAAGTCTCAATAAAGTTTTAAATACTCAAATGTTTTATCTTAATTTCCAAACCATGGTTCAGCAAGCAATTTACATTGAAAAGATAATTTTCCTTTTTTTCTCTCTTTTACTAGATTGTCCATCAACAGGCGTTTGCAAATGTTGTAACACCTCAGAATCATCATAGCACAATGCAATCTGGAAGAGATCCAAACAGGAACAAAATTCAATCTAGAAATTGTCAAGTGGTTTTGATTTTCTTCCTAGTCATGGCTGATATAACAGGAACAAGAGGTGGATAAGATCAGCTAGTTAATATTAGTTCTCAAGTTCCCAGTTTTGCCTGGGAAGCTTTTCCTGCTTGTTCACTGAAGAGTGTCCAGCTCTCGAGGGAAGCAAGGTAGGTGGCTACTCACCCTGGCAAGAAGTTTAAAGTGACTAAATTTAAAAATATCACAAGCATAAATAATATATTATGTTTATAATAAGGGAGTTTTTTGTCAGAACTGGCAAATTACCAATAATGATTAATCCTTTATTATTTTTAAGAATTTGCTGGGGAAATAAGAAATTTTATGTGGACTGAGGAGAACAGAAGTCCACCTGCCTAATTAGAAGAACAGAATAAAGCCAGTGATGCATGAATAAAAGATGCTCACCATTTCCTCGTATAGACCAATTAGACCAAAGAAGATGTTCTTTTGGCATTCCATTTAGTCTGTAAGGCTCTGACTTTAATTCCCATCTCTGCCTTATAATTCTGTGTGACTTGGTTAAAGCATTTACTTTCCCTGTATTTTTGATTTTTCATGTTTATGGTGGGAAAATAATAGTTCTTTTCCTCATGAGGGGTTGTATAGCTCATTATTGTTTGATAGATGTCTTCTGGGGATGTTTTAAGTAGAATCATTCATCTCTTGAGGCCAAAATGACCTCCCCAGCTCCCTCTTGGCCCAATTTTCTAAGCCTTTGTGATTGCTTTTTAGATGCTGCAGTAATAGGGAGCATATGATGACCTAGACAGATACTTTTAAATGACTCAACCAACAGAGCATCTGTGGTTACCTCTGGGAGACTCTTTCACAAATGATCTAACAGACACTTAAGAAGTTTGTCTAGATATCCAACCTCATTTTCCCTTTGCTCAATTTCATCTCATTGCCCCTAGTTATGAATCTGTGAACCACCCTCAACAATCTCTCTCCCTGCTCGCTGCACACATCCTTCAAATGCTCACAGAACTGAGAACATCTTCTCACAACACAGTTGGGGACAGCAGGGAAGAGGAGGGGACGAGCACCTCTTTTGAGCCCCCAAGCACTCAGAAAGAGAGCACACTGCCTGCAGAGATGCCCATGTGGATTGTCTATATTAGAGCAGTGAGCACCTGAGGTGAAACCCACCTGGTGAGTGAGCTTGCTTTCATTTTTGAAAAAAAAAATCATCAAATAATGTTTGCCTTACGATCTTAATTCAAGCACTTAATTAAAGCCAACAGAGGATTCTAAAGTGAGGAGAAAAATTAGAGCAACAACTTTTTAATTATGCTGTAGGCATTTTCTCCCTTACTTATTCTTTCTCCAAAAATCAAACAACTCTTCCTCTAAACACACATTTAGACAAAGATGATGGTACAGTGATATTATGGGCTAGAGCTTGCTTAGTGCTTAGCAAGCAAGTACTGGAAGTTGTCTGCCCAAACCCATGACCTAAATAACATGATCAGCCCTTACCAGGGATCACCCCTGGGTCACTCCTTAGCATCCCTTTCTCCAAGCATGGTAAAGGAGCAGAAGAAAGAGGAGACAGGAGTTAGCTTCCTTCCAGGAACCTCTATCAAGTGAAAAAATTTTCTAGTCATGCAAGAGTGTTATTCTTCCAGTGGTACAACAAGTTGCTGCCTGCTTCCAGACAGTGGGAGAGATGAAAAAACTCCTGTCATCTCCTGGAACACAGCTCCTGCCTGTCAACAGCAGCGAGATGAACCTACATCACCCACTCTTATTATTATTAGTTGCATAACAGAAAGATTTGTCCTTACATTCAGCAGGTGATTTTATATTACTTGGGATGGAAAGAGTCATATTGATGTGGATATGGTCAAGTTTTAGAAGGAGGTCCTACTCATTTGACGGAAAGAGCTTAGCGAAGGACCCATTGCAAAAGAAAAGGGCTGTCCTTATCACATCAATCAATGCAAAAATATGACCAGAGTTACTTCCTTTCTCAGCGTGGCACCTCCTGTGATTTCATCAGTCGTGCCTGCTTAAAGGCACCCTGTGTCAATCTTCAAAAGGAGACAGAAGATACAATCCTCTTTCTAGAAAAAGTCTCACTTAGCAAAACTATGGTTTGTGCTGAGCTTCATTCAGAAGGACACATTTATTGAAGTCTATGGGACTTGCCATGGTAAGTCTCAGTAAATCATGTCCACAGCTGCATCAAAAAAGCATGTTAAAGAACGGAGGTCTTAGGAAAGTGAACCTTACACCAAACAGAAGAGCTTAAGCATCCGTTCAGTACAGTCCACACAAAATTCACATTCAAATTTCAAACAGCTTTCTCACCTACACTCAATCTGCCATCAGTTGCTGGAATGACCGTTTCCTCAACTGGTACTATTTTTTTTTTCTTTTGGTCTAGAAGGAAAGGAAGAAAAACAAAAACTGAAAGGAGAACATTTTGAATATTTCTGCAGGTTGTCCATAGTCACAGTTACACCGACCTAAAAACTGATCAGACTAAGTCTTGTTAACGGTGAGGGAAAAGATTGTGATCACAGTCACAGAACTGAATCTAATTACATAATGGGCATTCATTTGAAAGAACATTGTCTTTGTGCGAACAAGACCAGATGTCTCATGTCTCAGCCTTTCTAGGACAACAGGCTGGAGATATTTCTTGTCTTGACTTTCCTTTTTTTGTGCCAGATAGTTGGACTGGTGTGTCTACCTCGCTTAGCCTCTGCATTCAAGACACCCCAGCTGTGACTTCCTGTGTGCAAATCCCATCACACATTGTTATAGCAGGGAGACAAAACAGTCAAAAACTTTTCTGAGACTAGATATAATTTTCTGACAAATAAGGGACAATACAGCCAAGATGGAAAATCAGTCATATTCTGCTTCATTCTAACCTTTGGATTGTCAAATAATGGAATAAAACCAATTATACTTGACTGAAGAGCAGGATTTTGAGGTGTCAGAAAATTATAGCATTCTTTAAATATAATGTAAATGTCTAAACTGGCCTGAAACAAAACCACTGCAATATTTCACATCAGTGAGAAACCCCCTGTGGCTCAGAGAAACTGAAATTATTTCAGTGTCACTGCTGAAAGTAAGGACCATGAATTAACAAGAATGTCCTCTTTATGGGAGATATAAAGGCAGCTTCCAGAACCCCACAAAGCCTGGGGGCCCATGCTAACTCTTCGTAGGATAAAGTCATAATCCTAGAGCAAGAAAACTAGTTTGGGTAACTCTGTCTCCAAACAGATTCCTCTGGGTGTTTTTACTCCTTGCTGCAGAGATGGGACTTGACCCAGACAGAGTCAACGTTTGTAAAGCTTTGAAACTCTAAATTTCATAACAGAAATCCATGAAGCTCTAAGATTACTTTTACAGCTCTGTCTGTATTAGTAAACTCAACAGGGTTTGGACATGGCCTAAGCCAGGGTCCTCGTCTTTCTATACCGCTTAATTGTTAGGACACTGTCTTGCATGGATTTGACCTATGCCAACTCACATTCTCCCAGACAATGCCCTAGAATGGTTCACTGGTAAGCCAGGACAGTCCTAGAAAATCCAGTCTTCATTTGGAGGAAATTTCATCAAACCTGAGATGTTAAAAAACATAATAATAATGATCTGTAAAGTCACACGGACCAATCAGTTTTTCTTTTTCTGATTTATTTTGCTTAATTTCTCTTAAAAGACAGGATAACCTAATGCAGGCCCAGTTGGAATCATTCTTATCTGTTCAATAAACCTCTTGTCTGCCATTTCACAAAACACTCCATTGCTCTGTGTTTTAGCTACTCAACTGTAATTATCCTGTCTCTTATCTATTAGTATTTTCTATATCATATATTTAAATATCAAGAATGTGTCTAACTGAGGAAAAAAAAAAAAAAAAGCCTGGATTTGGATTGCAGCATTTTGCTCTCACCAGGTTACATTTATCTCTAAAAGAACAGGGACAGAAAAAAGAGAAAGGAGATGTAGAAATAACATCAGTAAAACATGTCCTAATAATGTGACCTCCTTTCCAAATGGTGAGGTGGACTAGATACTAAAAACAAAAAAATCACCTAAAAGGTTTTAAATCTGAATTTTTAAAAATGCCTAAAAGAATCAAACAACCCTGTTAAATATCATTATATCTACCAGATAATTCAGTATAGCAGTACTTTCTTGTCTCCAGATTTATCTGCCACTTGAAAACTTCTGGCTATGTAACATATTTTTGAATTTACCTTCTTTACGTTTTCTACTATGTTTTTGGAGGAGATTCAGGAGACAGAATGAATCATTTTCTACTGTGTTGCAATATGCTCTAAAGATACTGACTACATGGATCTTACCCTGAAACTTCAACACCTTTGGCTGGCTATTAGCTCCTTCCTCATTCTCATTAGCATGTCAGAAGAGTGTAGGGAGTGTATCCTGAACCATTGCCTTGCTTTTTTATAATCTTTGTCATTAAAATGACAAATATGGAACAGCTATCAAAATAACATGGTAATTTGCATTTTTTAATATGAGAGATGTATTGAGAAAACGGAGACAGTACATAAAATGTCCAACCTAGCTCTTAAAAATGATCAGATGCTTTCTGAGAAATTTGAAAATTTTCATTTTTGGTGATGCTAACGTAAAAAATTATTTCATGACATGAAGCCATCCCCAGAGTTGATGTATAATAGAGGGACAAGTTCTATCTTGTGGATGTGATTCACATAAATATCTGAGACTGATATAATTCTATTCTCAGTCAAATCACTGGTAAAAATCTCAGTCAGAAAAGGATAATACTACATTTTTTTGAAACTTCCATTTAGTGATTTGAATGTGCTCTTTCACACACACACCTACCTGCCGCTTATGTGGGCCCAATTATTATCTGGTATTAGCCATTAATGGATTTATTCTCTCAATATATTTGTGACCATGGAAGAAAGAATTTTTTTCTGCTTTACACAAATATACCAGAACTAAAGAAAGGTATAAAACCATCTGCCTTTGAGACCGATGCCCTTATTTAATCACAGAACATGGGAAGCAATTATAATCATCTTTCCCACATTGTCCCAAATATTATACTTATATCCTGGTTCTTAAGATCAAAGAATATCTCAGTTCCTTGCCCTCATATCCTCATTCAGTCTTTGACTTTGTAGACGGGTGTGCCAGAAAGGGCCCCTCATATTCCCAGTCATAGGGATTATTTTTGTCGTATTGACATTTGTCCAGAAGATACTAAATTAAGAATGCTTATTTATTCCATGCACACAAGTTATACATCACCCTCACCCTCCCCCAGACTGTAAATAAAATAATCTTCAGTAAATAAATTATGGAGAGCTTTGCAATAAGATTAACTTGGGAACAGCTCTTAGAAGAGAATATATTTTTCCCACTAACACTTATCTGGCTGACAATCATAATGGTTTGGGAAGTGAAAAGGTAGCATTATCAATTCTGAAAAGTAAGAAAGTGCCTGTCGCACTAATCTGAAAGCGTTTGGATTATTATGTGGATTACTTCTGTAAACTTGTGTACACTGAGCTGGCAACAGTACTGCGTATTTATACCCGAGGCAAATGAATAAAATCACAGGCATAAGCAAGCATGCACACTGCTGTAGGAATCACAGGGTGAATTGGTTCAGTAAGAATCAGAGAGGTACCTCTGCACAGTAAAAAAAATAGACTCTTAGTTGCCTAACAACCTGAAACACCCAAAAGAGATAAATAGGAAAGTACATCTCCAAATTGAAAACTCAAGGCAATGAGAGAGACCTTCCTCTGTCTTGTGCTGATGTTATTTATGAGGAGATATGTTGGACTGAAAAATCTCTGAATCTCACAGCACAGCTGAGGTCTCAACATTTCCCTTTTTGTGCTGGAGACTGTGTGGAAAGTTATCTTGGATCCGGGTCTGAACTGTAATATTCAGGGGAAAAAAAAAAAAAAAAAAAAAGGTGGATCTAAATTTGTTTTTATATCCTTTAGGAAAAAAGTGTCTACATCACAGGCTATCCCTAATATAAATATGATTCTCCTGAAATTCTGAGTCTGAATTAGGCTTTGGCCATACATAAGTCTTCTTTTTTTTCCCAATTTTCTTTGTTATATTATCAATCAATCTTCATTTCTTACTTTTTCCCACCTCTGTCTTTGATACTCCCATGTTCTATTTCCCACTCCCTTCACTGTTTTCTTCTTACAGAAAGTAATTTTGTACAGCATCTCCAGCCACTCTTTCTTCTGCTGCAAGATAAACTTCTCACTCCCTCTGGAAAGAAGAGCCACATGGGATGCTGCTGTCCCATGGTTTTTCTGCTGTATCATTCAGTAACCCTCAGTGACTTCTCTGCTTCACCTGTGTGTTTTCAATCTTTTCACAAATATATTCCCAATCACTCTTATTAATATCCTCCTGTTCCCTACAGTTTTTCACAGCTGTCCCCAGGAAGAAACAAAACAAACAAAAAAGGAAAGCAAATTTCCAGACAGATTTAACTTTACCTCTAGGATTTCCTGAAATTGATAATCTCAGAAAAGACACTCAAACATATTTCACCTACGTTTTGATGTCTACATCACACTTCCAAATTTCTTACTGTAGATTCCCTTTCCTTTCAACGGGAAAAAACAGTTTTAAGGGTGTGATTCATCTGACCCACTTTCTAAGGATGAACAAACTTCCACACCAGAGTGGTCTCTTTCTCTCTGCTGCTATTATAGGGGATCTAAACAACCAACTCTAACATAGACATCTGCACTATAGATACCTACATCATAGACATCTACATCTAGTCAGGTGAATACCAGATTAAACTTGACAAAATAAGTCATCGATCTGTTCAAATGTCCTAAGCAACTAATGGGGCAAATTCTCCTTTGGTTTACATGCTTACTGAAATGCATGACTCCTAACACGACAAAATTAATCTTATTTTCAAAGACCAACATCAAGTTAAAAAAATCAAAAGCCAGGTTTCACTGAGACATAGTTAGAAACCTCACATAGTTTTGTTTGGTATTTTAACCTTATTGCTTTGTCTCCATCCACACTGAACGGATTATGAACCACTGCAACTGAAGAGAGTTGCTGTCACATCATTTACCTGCAGGTTAAGATGATAATGGTAAGGTGTGAAGGAGAGTCAGTAAATCTCTCTCCTTCATCTGAATTTTAATTGAAGAAGCTCAAATGCTCGCAGTGTTCCCAAGTGCAACTTCAGGATGCTCTTGGGCTGCAGCAGCAGACTCTGGGCCAGCTGTGAGAGGACTTCCATTGAACACTGAACATTGAGCCAGCCCAAATGCATTTGTCTTCATCCATCTCTTCTTTACATTTCAGCTTTGGCTATTTTTTTCCTTTCCTGAGAATATTCTGAAGTTCTAGCAGTGTCCTTGGAGAAATACCTTGCCTGAAAGAAATATTTGGTTAAAATTACAGAGGAAAACAAACAATGCTAGCTGCTGCCATGTTTCCCTGAAATCCCTCTTCTGCTATTAAGCAAGTGTCTCAGTTCAGCAAAGAAAGGGAAGACTGGGATTTTTGTTGGGGAGGGGGGGTGTTATTATTATTATTAAAATCTGGTTTATATCTCCAGAAGTAGCCAGACTAATAGTTTTACTATCTTGCCACTTTGTAGAACAGATACAGAGTATGACAGGCAACCTGCTTTGCTCAACTAGTCTGCCACTGCCTGGACAGTATTTTATGTATTGGTGCTTTACATTGATTATTTTTCCCATAAACTACTGAAACTCTGACAAGCAATTTCTTCTCTTGTGTACTCTATTGTCTTTATTGCTTGTTTTCTTAGATCACATTTTCAAGTTTACCACCTTTCCTGAGTTTAAACTTCTCACTTGCATGGCTTAGCTCCGTGTCTAGATATCAAACTTTGGATTCATCTTACCAAACTAACAAGAATTTTAGGCATCCAGGTTCTTTTCATAGAATCATAAAATGGTTTGGGTTGGAAGGGACCTTTAACGGTCATCTAGTCCAACCCCCCTGCAATGAGCGGGGACATCTTCAACTGGATCAGGTAGCTCAAATCTCCGTCTAACCTGGCCTTGAATCTTTCCAGGAATAAGGCATCTACCACCTCTCTGGGTAAACTGTTCCAATGTTTCACAACCTCATCATAAAAATTTTCTTCTTGTTGTCCTGGTTTCAGCTGGGATAGAGTTAATTTTCTTCCTAGTAGCTGGTACAGTGTTGTGTTTTGGATTTATTGTGAGAATAATGTTGATAACACACTGATGTTTTAGTTGTTGCTAAGTAGTGCGTAACCTAAGTTAAGGATTTTTCAGTTTCCCATGCTCTGCCAGCAAGCAGGTGCACAAGAAACTGGGAGGGAGCATGGCCAGGACAGCTGACCTGAACTAGCCAAAGGGCTATTCCATACCATAGACCGTCATGCTCAGTGTATTAATTGGGGGGAGTTGGCTGGGGGCAGATCACTGTTCAGGCATCGGACAGCGGGTGGTGAGCAACTGCATTGTGCATCACATGTCTTTTCTTGGCTTTCATTTTTCTCTCTTCTTTTTATTATATTCCTTTTCATTACAGTTATTATTATATTTTATTATATTTTATTCTAGTTATTAAACCATTCTTATCTCAACTTATGAGTTTTCCTTTTTTTCAATTCTCCTCCCCATTCCACTGGGAGGGGGGAGGAGCGAGCAAGTGGTTGCGTGGTGCTTAGTTGCTGGCTGGGGTTAAACCACAACAACAACAAGACCGTATTTCCTTTTTCCTTTTCCCTCTGATCACTGTCTTCCAGGTTAGCTCCTTGGTACCAAATGACAATGCAGAATTTCTCCATCAAACTATCTTCACTCATTCATCCGGACAGCCACTTCTTTCATGGCCTTAAAACACAGCAGTTTTTTCATCCAGAACATGAACCAGCTTGATTTCTATGTTTTGCATAACTCAGAGAACAGTGCTTATTGAAAAGTGGTCTGTTTTTTTAAGTAAGTAAATAAAATATTCACTAGAGGGAAAAGGTGTATCTGATAACATCCAGAAATTAAAAAAAAAAAAAAAAAAAGAAAAGAAAAAGATGTGAGAAAGAATCTATTCTTGTCCTAGCAAGTGAAACTGAAAGTCAGTGTTGGTGATCCTATCTTACACAAAGAGAAGAGTTCTCATTAAAAATTGAACTACACGGACAGATTGCTTCTAAACTAATTCTTAATACTGTGGGGAGACAGAGGAGGTAATGAAAGAGTAATGCAGTCAATGTGTTGTGAACTGAAGTACTGTACATAAAGCTCATCCCGAAACTCCTGAAATCTATAGTAACATGAACATCATCATCACATATCAGAGTGGATGAGTTTCCTATAAGAATTAACATCTTCAAAAAGTGAAGGTCTCTAATGACTGAGCTGCAGGGTCACTTTTATCTCCTGTTCAGCAGGACTTCACAAGATAAATTGCAGTGCAGCCATGCCTGAACTGGTACAGCATTGCATGGACTAGAAGCAAAATAGCTATTTAAACTCAATGTCAAACCTGAGTTACAAAGCCCTGTTTGGAGGATCAAAGTTGTCTTAACATCACATTAATATGGTTAAACTGCATCCAGGTCTAGGATCACTTGTTACTTGAACACTTAGCTGAAGTGCCTCAGTGTTGAAGCCATTCCAGGTTTGAGTTTATCTAGGCAGAAGCAAAGCAGGTTTTTCTGATTATGACAGAAGAGTTACATCAAGTCAGATTGAGCTCATCTAAATTTCCTCATCTAAAAATTAGATGTTTAGTTGTGGTTTTTTCTATAACCAATGCAGGAAACAATTTTCATCCTGTTTTCTGGAGATATAGTCTATTGACCACAGCAAGAACATAGATTGCTGGTTAGATGGGAAACTAGTGACTTGTTAAGGCTGCAGGGACATGACAAAGCTGTTGAACAGGCCATGTGAAACTACAAGACATGTCATGAGAAACTGCTGGCTGTGACAGGTATCAGTGTAAGAAGATAAGTTACAGGGATGGGACCTCCATGAGGGATGGCTGGACTTCACAGGTGGTTAAGGGAGGGTTATGTGAGAAGCATCACATTTCACACATAATTGGAGGGGGTTATTGGAGACCTCTTGGTTCACTCAGACCAAACCTTTTGTCTAACCATACCAAGAGTCAAACCTCCTTCTGCAGTCAAGAGTACCAGGAGGATGGGATGGGATGGGATGGGATGGGATGGGATGGGATGGGATGGGATGGGATGAAACAGGCAGAGTGCTTTCCCTGGATTGATACAGACCAAGGAGTCTGCCAAAAAAATCACCATGGGTTGTTTCCCTGGCACAATCAATATATATTTATATATATATATATAAAGAAAAAGAGTTTAAGATGAAAGAACAGATGGATCCATCCTCAAAGATAAACTATCACTCCATGATTATGCTTCTGTCCTGAGAGGCTAAAATACTCTTCTTTCATAAACAAACAGGAGGATTGAGTCCAAATATTCTAGTTCAACCACAAAGTTTACGTATATACCAGTAAACTAAATAATTCCAGGTCCTGCTTTCTGGCCACCTCCAATATTATGAAATTCTCATAGCCTCAAACCACAGTGGCTGCATCTAGCCTGATTTTTAGGAACAGTTTCAGGCCCATTCCAGCATATGAACTGTGCTGGGAATTGTTTAAATAATTTTCCCTGAATAAAACTGTACCAGGGACTATAAGGGTGCCTGAATCTGAGCCTTGGTATTGTTTAATTTTCTACAACAGATATGATCAAAGAAATGAGCCACTGATTTCTTTAAAGAATCTCAACCTGATATTTAACTTTTAATTCAGTCCAAAACTCTTTTTTTTTGGCTTAGTCAAATTCCCCTTTAACCTGCAGTCAATTGGAAAAGAAAAGAAAAAAAAAGATAATTTGGTTTAACCACAGTAATCATCCTGATTTGAAGAAAGCAAGCATGACCAGGGAAGGTAGGAGGGCTTCAGCTGCCTTTTGATTTGTTTTACACCAAGATCATCATACTGCAATCAGTTAGTAACATCATTTTTATAATGCCTCATATTTCATCCTTAATTATTTCTCATTTTCTCTGACCTGACTGAAATAAAACCTGGAACAATTGGCTTCAGTAGGGCAAAGCCTGGTAGGAAGAGTACACTATAAATACAGTCTAGAAAGATATAGCTATTGCCTTTATTTGACAACCTAACTGTTCCCCAAGCACTCATCCACCAGCCTTATAAAAGGAAATGTAGTTACTGAGGTCCAAATTCACCGTTAGCTTAAGTGTGTGCCATTCCACTGAAGTCAACACAATTGTATCCGTTTACTTTCACGGTGAATTGGGACCCAGACCTTTACTGAAGTAATAAAAGGTCAGTCAAACATACAGGCAAGAGACCAACTTCTTGTTTAAATGAAAGCTGTGGCTTTGCTCAAAGTTCTTGACATAGATGATAGTATCAGTTAACAAATGAGCTAAACAGGCAGTGAAAGAACAAACATTGAGGTATATGAGTAAGTTACAGAGGTTTATGGGCATGTTATGTTAACTGGGTCATGATAAATCATTACATTTTTTCACCTTCTGTAAATGCAAAGAAATATGTCTTAGCTTATCTCATGCTGGAACAGAAGTAAGGTGATAAAATAATGCAGTTGGACACCTTTAAGCTAACATGCAATATTGGCTATTAAAGACAAAATGAGTCTGATACAAATAAGTCTTTCATACACATGTATAATTCCCTCTGAAGACATTAGGTTTTGTTAGTAGAACTGAAAGCCTAAATTGACTCATGAAAACAACACAATTTGTCTTGCAGTCACTCTGTTGTGCTTGGAAAGCTCGTACAGTGTCTACAGCTTTGCCTCACCAACCACATCTAATGTAGCAGGAGTCACAGTATATAGGTAGAAAAAAAGGATGAGTTCCACAGGCTGGATATAACTTGATCTCATGGTTACAGGGTCACATTTACTCATATTATATTATACTGTTTAGGAGCACAACAGGACATCAAATAGGATTCACACTGTCTAAGTTAGGAAACTAGTTTAAACAGATAGGTTTAAACCTAGGTTCTCTCTGTAGTCAATGGAGACTATATAATTAGTAAAAGTGATTACCATGCTGATAGTAATTCACCACAGCAAAGAGATTTGTGTGTTGCCTGTAGCACAAATGGAAGAAGACATGCATGCAGGAGGGCAATACAGGAGCTGACCCACAGAGTCAAGAGAAAGCCACCAAAGACCAATAACAATGATGATAAATACATTAACAAAACAAGTTTACAGCAGTGAACCTACAACAGTGTTATTCGGTATCTTACCCACGTTTCTGGATCTCAGCCTAAGACTCCAGAAGGTGCTACATGAAACAAATGCCAATTGTGTAACACAAGAAAGCAACAAGGACACAAACAACAATGCAATGAGAATAAAACTTTCAGAATACACTTAACTGATATTTATTTAGCAATAGAAAATGATGTGTCATGGCTAACTAAATTGGATTGAATTCTTCCAAAAATTAGATGGTTGAAGATACTAGGTTACAATGGGTAGTAGGCCTACCAATCCCAGTTACCATGACCATGCAAGAGTGATGATGGCAGCAGGCAGATTTTACGTAATTTTGAGAACATATCAGTGTCCTTTGCAAAGATGGCTTTCTTCTTTGCAGAGAAGGCACTTTCAGTTAGCAGAACTGAGACAGAAGTGATGGATTCATGGCTTCTCTGCATGGGGGTGAAATCTGTTCTTCAGTGTCTCAGGTTAGTGCTTCAGCCATTAGACCATATCATTTATTTATTCCCAACTATTTCCATTAACTCTGTGTTCTTCATACAGAGGTATCTTGATACACAGAGTTAAATATTAGTGTTTCATGGTTTAGGCTGTTGGCTTCACCTTTTATCTACTTAAACAAGTACATCAGCATCTCTAGTAGTAAATAAAAGGGGAGAGGAACAGCTATCTATCTTCAAGCCAGATGGCACAGTGTAGCTTGTATCCGTGGCTAAACTCTCTTGCGTCTAACTAAACAGGTTGTTGCATGCAACCTGTTTGTTGGGAACAGCCCCTGGACTGTGCTATTCTTGACCCAGGCCCAGGCACTCTCTGGAGAAGCACCAACTGGCCTAAACTATGAACCAAACAAGAAATTTGACAGTATGGTTGACCTAATTGCAAGGTCTGGGCCCATATTCTGGCCTTGATTAGTTTGCTGTTGGCCTTATTTAATTTGCTTCACAAAGATGTAGCTTATGTATTAAACCAGAGAGGAAAGCATTTCAATGTAGGGAATGAAAATCTTTAATTTTAGCACATTAAGGTAGAGGCTGCTCCTGAGAAGCAAAATGTTGGTATTTTATTGTAGTGTTCACTTGCAAAGATTCAGGTGCAATATGTAAAATTAGACAAAGAAAATAGGGCTGGACAGGACCTCAGCAGATAATTTAGTCTATCTTCTTCCCCCAAGGCAGGATCTTCTATATCAAACTGAATATGACATATGTTTGATTAACCTACTCTTAAAAGTTTCCAATGATGGAGATTCCACCACCTCCCCAGGCAGAGATAGCCTGCACTTAGAAAGTTTACCTAATGACTAACCTAAATCTTCCCTGATACAGTTTAAGCCCATTGCTTCCTATCCTATCCCCAGTGGATATGAAAAGCAAGTTATTTCCTTCACCTTTGCAGCAACTTTTTCCTTAGCTGCAGCCTGTTGTCCCCCTCACTTCTGTTTTCTTTGCTTATGAATTATTAATATAATAATCCTAAAATAAGACTATAAAATATTTAATATATACACTAATTCCACAGACATTCTACTAAACAGGCTATTTGTAAGTGTAAAAATAACATATGTGGGATTTTGCAGCTGTGTGCTTGTTTTGAATGCATTATTTTTTATTTTAATTTGGAAGAGGGACTGTTTGCGTCATGAGGGTTGCTTTTAAAATATTCAGGTCAACCTGTCTTTTCCTCTAACCCTTAAAGGGTTAAGTCCCTGGCTGATAATTCCCCTTGCAAGTCAGATCCTTCGTTACAAGTAGAATCGTTACAAGAGGACATATTTCATTTTTTAACTGGAGCATATCTAATGATCTGGGGGAAAGCCCTGTCTCGTAACATTTGATCTAGCCTCAGACAAGAAGAGCAAGGTGGCATCAGCCTCTTCCTATTTAGTCATGAGCCAGGGAACTGCACCAGTATACAAGTGACATGCAGAACACATGCATCAAAGTAGCAGCTCAATCTGTACTGCAAATAACACTCTTTCATGTCTCAGCATGGTTGCTGGCCCTGAGCTGTAGTTCCAGTAATTGACATAGTTGCCCAACGCTAGAAAACAAACTCGGAAACTATTCTCATTAGACGTCCCCCTGGTTTGCTGCTCCGTTATTGTAAAACCCAAACACTGAGCTTCCTACCAGCGTGGCTCTGTTTTTAATTAGTTCTGATGGCACTGGGCGACGCGCCAAGGCAAAAAATGAACTTCCTGTGATTGAGGCTTGTTGCTCAGTATGTTGCTTCCTCCACACAGAGATTGTTTTCACAACATTTTCTGAAAAGGAGCTACTGACAGAAATAATATAAGTTTTTACTGCTTTTGATTTTTTTTATTCTGCCTTCCATGCTTATAAAAGGCAGCTCAAAGTCAAGGATCCTTAAAGTTACTGTGCCATTATTTTGCCTTTGTGTGACTTGGCTGATTAAAGACATCCTAGCAGATTAATTTTTTAACAGAATAAGCACAGGCTCCTGTTAAAAAATTTAAGACCAAGGACTTTTTAGTGTTTTAAATAAATTAATTTGGATATGTTCAGGCATGGGGTGGGGAGGAACTTGAGGCTTATATTCAATAGCATAAGTTGTCACAGTGTGAGTAGGGGTGAGTGAAATAGCAGATGAGTGTGATTCAAAAGCACAATTAGTGTCTGCATGTGGGGATGTGATGAGGTATTCAGAGTTTTAGTAGTCTCCTTCATTTCTTCTTATGAGGCTTTTCAAGTTAATTTCTTATGAAACAAGGCTCAAACATGATCATTTTGTTCCAGTGAGTGTCTGTAGGTGGGATTCAGATCCAGATACCTGCATTTAGGTATCTCAGAAGTGCATGTCTACATTTGTGCTGTCTCTGGTTTGAGTCAGAGCCAATGAAGATCCAGTTGATATCATCAGTGGAGTCCAGAGAGTAGCTGACCTGATCAAATGACAGTAGGTGTTTCTTGTGTGAGCTGTTCCAGTCTCCATTGACTTGTATGGACAGGATCTCCATTAATTATAATGCTGGGTTAGATGACTAGACCAGATGAACAGATCTAAATTTTAGATTCCTAACTACAGACCTACACAATAGTAGGTATCTGCCTTCAGGTGTGTTGAACTGCTCTCTAGACTCCCGTTGACAACATTGATGAAGGGCTTGATTTAATCACCCATACGCAGGTACCCAGTGTTATCTGAGATGCCCCTAGGTCTCATCTCACATCCAGCTGCCTCTCTAGAAGAGCATGGGACTTCTGTAAGTCCAGTGTTATATCTGTCAGTCCCACATGGATGTCTCACAGGCTCTTGGATGTCTCAGGCAGCACCAAAAGACTATGTCGAGTCAAACTGAATTGAGCTCTCGATTTTTGTTGACAACAATGAGAGTTTAGGCACCAAGTACACATACAAATTCCCATATCAGAATTAGGCAGCTGAACCTGGGGATGAATCTCCCCTGCCATGTGACTTTCCCTGAATGGATGCTACTGTATTTGATACATGAGTAAGTCTCTCATGGCTAATTCTGTGCTTTATAAATTTAATTTTAAAAGATGGTTTGGGAGAAAAGGGATAAACTCAGCCTGAAATCTTCTGAACCTGGTTTGTACAGTTGAATGCAAGTTGAATGTAAGTTGAATGCAAGCCTGCTTGCCATTGCTCGACTACTTTGTGGCAGTCCCATTTTTACAGGTGTATGTAGAGATAAAAGTTCCATCCAATTCAATTAAAATGTCAGTCAAGTCAAAGAAAAAAACAGAAACACTGTTTTCCTTTGTTATTGTGTTTCTGGAATTACTTGGTTTGTTTTTAAAAATAGGAGTGTGAGATGCATCAAGGCACATAACGAGTATGCATCACTCTGATGGCATTCGAGAGGACAAGATGACAGATTTCAGAAATGACCAGCTACTGCAGTAGTTATAAAATGGCATCTGCAGACTGTGCAAATAATTGGATTTTAACAACTGGGTACTAAACATGATAGTTGATCATAAGACTGTTCTTTAGTTCTGATTTTTTTTTTTTTTTTTTTTTTTTTTTAGTTAGGAGACACAGTTTCTTTGAAATGCATCTGTAAATAAACAATATTATTACCACTTCAAGTAGATTGTCTTCTCTGTTAAAAAATATTGAGATGGGTAGAAAATGTTAGAAAAATCCAACAACAACTATTAAATAGAAGGAATCAGAGATTCCTGAGCCATAGATGACCAGAGATTAGAAGAACCACCTAGGAGATATTGCCATGTACTTGCCAACTTATACAAATCCTTAGGCACTCTTTGTTGAGCTCAGTCAGACACAGGATACTTGACCCAGCAGACCCATTTTACATTCAATCTATACTGAACTGACCTTTTCTTCATATTCTTTGGGGGTCTTTCCATATCTGATTTTGAGTAATGGCAGCTACAGCAAAGACAACTGATGTTTCTCTGCTGCTTTTGGTTGTCCTCACAAGACTGCCAGTTAGAATGCATTGAAGACTGAAGTCCTTCATCTCAGATGCTCAGAGCTTCAATCTGCTTTTGAATTCTGAAGAACCTTATGAAGATAGATTTCAGAGACATTTCTACAAGTTCTTTATGTGCTTCAGTATTTCAGGGCCTACAAGCACCAATAAAATCAGTAAGGATAAAAAAAAAAAAAAAAAAAGAAAGAAAGAAAAAAATCCACAATGTTTTAAGGCATATATTGACTGGAAATGTGGAAAAGGGAAAGAAATGGAACAACCTTGCCCTTAGGAAAACAAATGTTCCTTTGATTGTACAGAGCTAAATGCTTCAAGTAGTTCCCAAATCTTAGGATATATTATACCTTTGGCCACCACTCTGTGGTGTTTATATATGCCTGATGTGCCTGAGAAAACATGTTCCACTGATTGCTTATGTGTTTTTGCCCTTTTTAGTGCCTGCGCTGGATAAGGTAGGAAAAGAAGTGTAAAAATGCTTCCATAGTCCCCTTCACCATGACAGAGGCTGCAGAAGCACTTGTTTCTTCCATTACCTAACTCCAAAACCCTGTTCATTGATCTGGTTAATGCTAGACATGAAGTGATTTAGATAGGTCTGTGCTATCTCTTACACCTTCAGTCACGCTTGTCCCTCATTGCTCTGTTTTGCCCAAAGCACAGCCTTTGGACCCTGCATGCCCCCACTTATCAGTGTGCTAGCACCTCATGTATGTAGTAAACCAGCTTTTTTGTATGCTGGGGATAAGCAGGGATCAAAGCCAGCAGTGTTCTGAGGGTCAGGGGCTGCTCTTTCAAAGAATTGCCTGATTTGGTCCAAGGTGCTCTTTCCTGAGAATACAACAAAAAGCTGATTCCTGCAGACTGTTCTGATGGAGTTGGACTACAGCACACTAGTGAAATAAAATACAATTAAGCCAGTTGTCTAACACTGTGGCCAACTGGTATGGTGTAGTCATGTCAGTACTGTTAAATCTTTTTGATCCTCAGAAAAGGGTGGGCACACTGAATCTACTTTTTCTGGATCATTCCCTGGACCTGCTATCTTCTGAGCCATGTCCAAGGACTTACCAGGAAAACATTCCTTGGCACAGCAGAGACCACTTTTATGCCGCAACTATATAGATAACTCCATGCAGGGCCTGGGAATGTTCTTTGGCACACTTCAATTTACTAGGATAGAAGCAACCTAAGGGACTAGATTTGTTTAACATAGGTCACCCCACAGCTTTGCAGTGACCCTCCAGGGAGATAAGAACCATGGACTGGATACCTTGTAAATGCTGTTTAAAACTGAGATCCCTGCTAACAAAATACTTTAATTACTTTCATTAAGACAGGAGATTAATTCCATTTTCTCAGTCAGTTTCTTGTCCAAATTGCTCTGGTTATTTTTCTTCCTTCTTAAATAGTCATGCAAGTTTGATTTAAAACATGCTTTCTTAACTTTCTGTCTTGGAAGAGTAGCTGGGGAAAGGGTATCCCAATTGCCAGTGATTTCATATCAGTGGAAGTCAAAGACAACCACAGTTTTGAAAGTCAGTTTCTGGAACTCTGAAGTACACTTACAACATCAGCTGGACAATCAACCATATTCCTAAATATGGTTCCACCTAACATCCTCCTATAAAAGCATGAGCTCAACTCCCAGCCACTCTTCTGGAGGAAAGTTTGAGGATACAGAATCACAGTCACAGAATTGTTGAGATTGGAAGGCACCTCTGGAGATCGTCTTGTCCTATCCCCCTGTTCAAGAAGTCACCTACAGCAGGTTGCATATTAACAAAAACATACAAAACTAAATAGCTCTGGTTAGAAATAGCAATGGGACACATTGCAATTTCATATCCAAGCCAGGACTTTTAGAGCAGAAGTCATGAGTCTCACGGGGTGATGAAGTTGCTTTTGGATGCAACACCAGTATGTTGGCTTGTATTGGCACAGGTACCAAGATGTAACTAAAACAGGTGTAAGGCAGCTGTTCTTTTCACAGTTTCACACATTTATAGACAGAAGTAAAGAATCTCAGTGGGGCTGGAAAATATAACATAAGTCCTACCTGGAAAAGCAAATGCAAAAGCTGCTAGGTCCTGTGTGGGGGTAACTAAACTGAGTCCAAAGGGTTCACAGAATCACAGAATAGCTGAGGTTGGAAGGGATGTCTCAAGATCATCTAGTCCAACCCCCTTGCACTGTTATCTTGAACAGGTTGCTCAGGGCCATGTCCAGTCAGCTTCTGCAAAGAGTCTGGTTCAGTCTTGTTTACTGTCTCCCATTAGCTATTTATACACATGAATAAGATCACCCATGAGCCTTCTCTTCTCCAGCCTGAATAATCCCAGTTCTCTCAGCCTCTCCCAGCATGTCACATGCTTCAATCCCCTGACTGTCTCTGTGGTCATTTGCTGGACTCACTCCAGTATGTCTATGTCTGTCTTGCACTGGTGAGACTGGAACTGGCCACAGCACTTCCAATGGGTCTCATCAAGTCTAACCTGCTGCCAAGGCTCTTCCTAGCGCAGCCCAGGATGCTGCTGGTCACCTTTGTTGTGAGGGCACTTTGTTGGCTCGTGTTCAAATTCTTGTCCACCAGGACCCACTCTGCAAATCTCCTTTCCAGACAGTCAGTTCCCAGCCCGTACTGGTTCATGGAGTTGTTCGTCCCCAGGTGCAGGATTTGTCATTCCTTCAGTTGAACTTCATGAGGTTCCTCTAATCTCATTTCTCCATCCTGTTGAAGTCCCTCTGAATAGCAGCACACTCATCTGGTGTACCAGCCATTCCCCCTAGTTTCATATCATCTGCAAATATGTTAAGGGTCCACTCTGCTCCATCATCCAGATCATTAATGAAGAATTTAAACAGTGTTGGCCCCGGTACTGACCCCTGAGCACACCTCTAGGTATCATCCTACAACTGGACTTTGTGTCACTGATCACAAGCCTCTGAACATGGCAGTGCAATCAGTTTTCAGTCCACCTCACTGTCCATTTATCTACTCCATGCTTAATCAACTTGTCTACGAGAATACTCTCCACCTATCCACCAGCTTATTTCCTCTGTTTGAGACATTAAACAAACGTTTATGATTTTATATCTTATTATGTCCCATGCCTGTCTTGAGTTTGGTCTAAACCTCAGATCCAGGCAGTGGTGGGATAGGAGACATCAAGGTCCTGCTGTGCAGAACTCACCCTTGAGCCTGATTTTCTCTCCCAGTATACACCTGGACATTATTTACCATTATTTTATGTTGTGAAACGGCACCTGGGTTCTACTTAAAACACAGCTCCATTCAAGAATCAGACATATTGGTATTTTTTTGCAGTATTTTTTAAAGAAAAACAAACACTTCTCAACTAAAGCAATCCAGCCTAAAATCATTGATGATTTTCTAATTAAAATCTGGTGTCTTAGTTTTGTTCTTTTTCCTTTTCCTACCCAAACCTTGGCTCCGTTCCCTACAAGAATTTCATAGAAAGGCCCTTTCAAATCACCCTTTTTCTGTCTTAGTTCTTCAAGGACTTTGCTGAGAGGTCTTGTCTTCCTGATGGTATTTTAAGTGCCTAACCCCAAAAAACATGTAATTCTCTCAGCGTCCTTTACAAATCTCAGTTTTCAAATGGTTTTACATGACAGGTAACAGGAGCTATACAGGTTGCCTTAATTAACAAGGCTCCCCCTGACTGAAGAGGATATCAGAGTCCAGCCCTTAAAACTTGTGCATTTATATTTAGCTTACACATTTGAAGACAGGGTAGGTCACAATCTTCAGTACTGAAATTCCAAAGCCGGCACTGGAGTTACACAAGGGATTAATTTGATTCTGTATTTAGATTAACAGTACTCACATAAATACTGAATTAGAGCTGATGTCAATCTTTTATGCTAATTGCTAGTTAGACCCCGTACAAAGACACGCTTTGCTTGGACCACTTTTGTAAGATTGCTATCTATCTACTGTGGAGAGATTTATGCATTTGCTTTCCATTAGCATTAATAGGAGCTGTCCACATAAATCACTCATCGCTGGTAAGAAAAGATAAAGTCCTACTAAGTTCAGAGAACACAGGCTTTCCCAATTGAAAAATCTATTAATAATAAAAAACCTACAATGTAAATATCTGACATCTGATCTGTATAGTAACACTGTGATATGAAATAAAGTGGTCTATGAAGTGATTGCTTCAAGGGGAAGCAATGCTCGGCTATTTCCAAACCTTTTTTAATAACTCATATAACTCCTCTGGTATTGGTAAAAACATAAATAAAGCAAATAGCTGCAGAGGAAGGAGATGGAGCAGAGGCATAATAATTTCAATTGTTATTTTTATTGTCTTTTATTTTTTTCCACAAGATAGTGACAAATCCAATGAAACACTTTGTTATACATGCAGAGAGGACAAAGATTGCTAGAAATAATACAAAAAACAGCTTTTAGCTAATCCAGATGTAACTGGGCATCAGATCATTTGGGCTAAGAAGTTAAAGGTGTCCAGATGCAGTGCTTGCCGCTTTACTCCTTGTTGCTGTTCTTTATGAAATTGGTGTAATTTATCTCATGAGGCCAGGAAAACCTGTAGATCATTGGCCAGGACTCCCTGGTACTTGGCATTGGTCCAGCCCTGATTATGATCCACGTAACTGTACATTATGATATATATAAAAAATAAAAGCAAAATTGTTTCTTCCTTTCTGGTGATGTAAATCTGGATTGATTCTAGTGAGGTTACAATAACGTAACAATGAATAATCAAAAGAACCAAGTTTCATCCGTCATGTTGCCATCATTTAATGTGTAGCTCTGTGTAGCATTGAATACTGTTTTTTAAAGGAATGTTATAAAAGGGTTGCCGAAAACCTCATTTGTATTTCAATGTACATACACACATCTATTGTTTTGTGTTTCCTTCTATACATAAAAGGACAAAATTGAGCATTAATTAGAAAACATTGGTACAGCACTGTGCCGTAAGTCACCTATAAGAAACTAAGCTTGATGCAATGTTACATTTTACAAATAATGCCTAATCACTTGACACTAGTGAAACTAGTAAAGTGAACATTGTGTGCATGTGTGTTGCATGAGAGAGGGGAATACTTTCTCTTCAGAAAACATCATTTTGTCTAAATTAAAATATCTTATAAGAATATATTTATCTAAAAATATATTTTTGAGTTTCACGGGTGAGTTTCTAACAAAATTCTTTTGGTTTTATCTAATTTATTTCTTACAGGAAAGACATAGTTTTGGCTTTCTGATGCCACAGCATTCTGTGCCATTGAGCATATTTTATTCAACTTCAAAACATCCCAGATAAGCTCCTGCCATAACCACAAAAACCTGTGGTAAAGCCTGAATAGAAGAAAGACAAACAGCCTTAAAGAAATAAAATCTGTAGAATCTAATTCCTCCCCTGGAAAGTTATCCTGATGGATCCAGTGAGCTCTTGGCTAAAAATCTGAGGTTTCAGTTTATCCACCACAAGATCACTGGATCTTATGCCTTTGTCTCTCTGTTACATTAAAGAACCTTCCAGTGTGGCATGTAATCTCCCTGGACAGGTAACTCTGGTTGTGCTGATATAGTTCACAAACTGTTAGACTTCATCTGGGGTTCGGCCAAGGCTTTACCACTGGCCTTGATTATTAGGTGGAGAGGAACAATTCCTCTCTCTTAAGGAACACTGTGGCAGCCAAAGGTTAGATTGATTTTGGCTGTCACAGAGCAACATCTTTCCAGTTTATCAAATGCCTGATAAACTTGGATTCACACTCAATACTCAGTCCAAACATCTATTGAATTTATATAGGAAGTTGGTTGGAAAGAAACAACCATAAGTGATAGTGATAACTTAGAAAAACTTTGACAGCTGCATGAATGGATGGGCAGGGTGGGAGTGAAGTGTTGCACTTGGCAGGGAAATGAGAAATAAAAGAATGAAAACTAAGAAAATGCTTAGATATTGTGACTTGAAACATCATACTGAGAATAAGCTGCTGAATTGTATTCATTATCTTTTTAAGGTTGTCTGAGATCCTCACAGAAGAAGCATCACTTGTTTCTTATCTGTTCAGGACCTATCATAAGGAAATAAAGATAGACAGGCAGGCAAATAGACAGGTAGGTACTAAGAAAATCTTTGTGGTCTCATTTATAACACAGTACCCTAATGGGATTTATAGGACAGTGGCAGGGTGCAGAGCCCTACATGTAATTTACACAGCTAAAAAAAAAAAAGATAAAGAAGCCATGGTATAAATGCAAAGAACTTGAAACTATTCCTCATCTATTCACAAGTGTATGAATGGGTTTCTGGTGATAATATTTTAATTAAGAAGCTTTATTTGTTACAGACACAGGTCATTCTGAGGGTGCACAAAAGGATCCAGCAGAGCAAAAATAATAAAAAGAACAATTAGGATGAACCTTCTGAGAAAGAAGAGGCTGACAATGAAATAGAATGGGTTGTTCCTGTGAGCACTAAGAATAACAATAGACAGAACCTTTAGCAAAAGTGTAGCACTGATATTTTACATCTAAACACTTTCAACCAACAACATTGAGACCTTCTATAAAAAATGAACCAGATCCTCCAAAAAATGCAGTGATTGCATAGATACATATATATGTAGGCAGACAGATGTGGAGAAAGAAGAGATACTGTGATAGAAGAAGAAAATCGAAAAAGAACGGAAATGGCTGATTCTTTCTTTGTGACATATTTTCTCTCTCATCCTTGCATATTTGCATTAAAGTGATTGTGAATAATGTACATTTGACCAGTGCTGTCTGCGGAACTAATGCCTATTAAAGTGATGGGAAGTAGCATATGTTGTGCCTTGGGCAGAGAAAGTCCAATCACCCCCACTGTGTGCAAGTCTCCAACTAAAATGCAGGACAGGCTGGGTTTTATCCTAAATGAACCCAGCAGGGAGAAACAGGACATAGTCCCTCATTCCACATTTAAGCTTCTAAACTAAGGTTTAAAGAGTTAGATTCAGAAAAAGGGAACTGTAACATCCATCATTTAATTTACACTTGGCGCTAACGTTATTTTATCTTTTACTGGTGCTATCAATACAAAGGAAAGCTGTAAGGCAGGGGAAGTGGACATGTATTCAGTTGTTTCAAGAACTGAGGTGCATTTGCTTTACTGGTACAAAAGGAAAGAAAAAAGGAAGGGGGAAGAAAAGAGAAAAAGAGAAAGAAAACAAAAATAAAACCTCCACTGCTCCACTCCTGTTGTTCTTTCACATTTTCTGCCAGTGCATGATTTTGTCAGTAATTGCAAAATGGTTTGGGTTTGTTTGGTTCACTTTTATGTTCCTGCACTGTACTAGAAATGTTCTGCTATTTGAACAGTTTGTAAAGCTTTTTGAGTCGTATTACATAATCTTTCCAACAACCTCCAGCATCAAGTTCAGATCTAAAGCAGTCTTTCTTCTACCTGTGTGAACTTGATAGCTGGGGAAAAAAAAAAAAAAAGGCAATTACAGAACTGTATGAGAATAACAAATTCAGCTGAACTAAGGAAATAAAATTTGCCGAATTGTCATGTTTAGATCTGTAGCAACGAATTTTGCTTCATTACCTTCAGCATTACAAAAAGGAGAAGGGGCAGGGGGTAGAAGAGAAAGGAGGCAAAGCCTTTTTTTTTTTTAATATAGTATTCATAGGAGGAATTTATTTCCATTTCCAGTGAAATAAATCTGTCTTAAATAGAATTGTATCTCTTAGTGATGTGGAAAAACATTTGCTGCCAATGTAAATCAGGAACAACTGCAGTGAAAGGAATGGATTGGCATGGGATCCCAGTTACAGTGGTGTAAGTTCTGAATATCCCACGGACTTGAGATTAGTGCACAGAAGGGACATTGAAATTTCTTCATTTTTCAACATAAAGGGAAACTGAATAGTTAATTTAATTTGTAATCTTAATAGCAGGTTATTAGAATGCCTTAAACATTACTGCTGGGTGAGAGTTTCAGAGTTGATACTTTCAGTTATCTCTTCATAGAGTCTAAACCAAAAGTTCTGACACCAGCTAGACTCAAACCCTGTATTAGAGCTACCACAGAAATTCAGATCCATATTTGTAGTCTGAAATTCAATTACATCTCAGCTCCAAAATCCAAAGAAGTCAGCTGCACTTTTACTCAGTTAAGTGACTGTAGATAGGAAATATCCCCATTTTTTTCTGTTTATTGCTGATGCTATTTAACTTTAAAAGGTAATGGGAAAATAGAAAAAAAAAAAAAAAAAGAGAATGTATTGCTGAGATAATTACAAGAAGAGGCTATTCCCATTAACAGAGCTTAAATTATATGATTAGACTTCCATTATTTTCCTCACTGTTGCCTAGGAAATCTAGACTGACTTTGGAGGAATCATTTTAGCTTTTATTTCCTCCTTTTTCTTATCTTCCCTGAAGAATTCCTTAATATCAGCAATAATAAAAGCATTATTAAATACTCAGAGACCCCAGTTGGATTCCACCATAGTAAGCATCCTACACCGACATGCTGTGGCTCACCATTGCTTTAAGCCACCCTAAGCACATACAGTCACAAAAATTGGCAACCTCACCCAAGGCCATGCTGCTCTGCCCTTTCCCTTTTTGTTATAATTTTGGATTGTGGAATCTCATTGGATGCCCAAACTGATCTTGCTAAAGAGGAAGAGGAGAAGGAGAAGATTAAAGTTCAGGCAAATCATTTAGATGACCGTTCATTGGGGGAAAGAAAAAAAAAAAAAAAAGAAAGAAAAAAATTTAAAAAACAGCATGAAAGACAGGAGGAAGATGTGTGGGTGCAGGTGGAGGCTCATCATACTACAGTCCAGTAGACCTGTTTGAGCAGTTAAGAGCAACTCTGAGGCCACATCTCTAACAAACATCTTAGTCAAACATCGGCCAGACTGAACAAACTGATTTTCCAGATCAAGAAAAATTTCTGGTTTCCCCTTGAAAAGAACTGAAGCATTTGCAGACCTGACCTTGACCTTGCCTGGCTGTGTCTAATTCCAGTTACCTTCACTGGGCCTGATTCTGACCCCAACCCCAACTCACAGGCTCATGTCCCCATATCCACTGAGGTGCCTGATGCCCTGGGCTGGAGACTGCCCCCAGCTGCCCCCCATCCTGCTCTAGAGGTGGGATTCAGTTCAAGATTAAGATACTTAACTTTGATGTCTACATACAGATGTCTAAATGAGATGGGCAGATCCAGACTCCTTATTGAGAAAATTCTTTGTTCTGTGCTAATTCACCTGAGCCTAGAAGATTTTGCGAGAGTATCGTCTTGAACTCAGCCAAAACCATGATACAGCCCTGGGCCCTGGCATTGTTTCATTCCCTAGAACAGATGTTCCTTAGATGTCTACCTTAAGAGGAGCTGAACTGCTCTCCAAATTCCGTTGACTGTATCAGCTAAGAGTTTGATTCAAGTACTCAGCCTTATATAAGTGTCTAGTGCCACTTGTGATAATGTAGGATATTCCATTATTCCATCCAAAGAGTTCAAGTCTCTTACATGCCCCATGTCATATCTAATATCCTGACTTGGATGTCTTGGATATTTGGTGGTATCCAGCACCCTAATAGCACTATGGACCCAGGTGACTCAGTCAAGCCTGTTTGGGGATTTTAGACATCTAGATATAAACACCTAAATTTAGGTATATTAATCAGAGAGGGAGTCCTACATTGTAATTCCTGAGCTCATCACTGCCTCCACCACCTCAAGAAGATGAGGGTGAAGAGCTCACCCCCACAGGTCCCTCAGTCAGGTGTTGCTAATATTGTAGTAACTGAGTTTAAGACAGAGCTGAATGGTTTCTAACAATGTATTAGCTGCAGTCATCAGACACCATCTCCTAATGCAGTTGGTGAGAGTAAACTTGAAATGAAGAGTTTGCTGGAGTGAGTAATGCAACAGTATAAAAATAGAGTTTTACTCCTTTTACTACACTGTGAGTAAGGCCTGACCCTTCAGAGTGAATCAACTCATCATTATCTTAAAGTTAAATGTTGTGGTAGTCAGGTTAGAGATCCACAAGAGGCCATTTGGATATGTCCATCTCTCTTTCTCTCCCCTTGCTTATTCCCACAGAAAACAATATCTAAACCTGTTCCCATTCATCTTGTACAGACCACGGTTTCTAAAATTAGTTGAGATCAAGGAGCAAAGTCAAAGGTGTATGAAATTTAAATAATACTAGACATCAGCTTTGTTCCCACTTAGAGGACTGGCATCCTTCCCCCACAGCAGTGGCTGCTCAAATTAGACGCAGACTGTGACTACTTCAACCCCACAAGATATTGTTGGTCTCAATGTATCTTAAATGCAGACTTGATTCAAGTCATTCAAGACTTAGCCTTGAAGACAACTCTTCTCAGTGCAAAAGCCAAGAGGGAACAGATTTCAGGGGTCCTGAGTGGTGCTAAGAAAAGGTCCATTGTCCCTCACAAAGCTACGTCAGTTCCTACTGGCCTGTGCCATGTCTGTCTTTGAGTTTAGCCTTGATGCTTTAAGTGGCCTCATTCCCTAGTTTATTTTGACTGTCTCTTTGCAGTCTCCGTTTTTATATACTTATCCATTATTAGTTCACTTCTCATAATTACTGCTTCACTTTGGATGGTATGTTTTAACTACTCCCCTGACACCAGAGTTCAAGCATGAAATAGTCTGTGTACCCTGTTTGGTATACATCTTTCTTAAATGTTTTTCCAAGTTCTGAGGTGTGCTCACTGCTATTTTCATTATGTTTCTATCATGTTTATGTTTTTCCCTCATTTTCCAGTCTTTATTGTTCTCAGTTAAGAAAATGGGAAGGGAAGAAAAAGCAGAGGATAGGTGTGAATTACAATCCAGAATAAAGAGATGCTTAAGACAATAAGAAATCCTTACAGTTATCCAGTCTGACTTTACATATGCATCTGAAAGTTATGTGACTAACATGACCATTTATGATAGCCTTTCCCAGATCTATCAAGCAATGTAATGATGATGAAACAATTATTAAACCAAGATGAAGAGTTGTGAACCAAAGCCAGCTCAAAACTTCAAATCCAAATTCAACCCTAAGGAACATAAGTTTTTGAAACACCAAATTTGCAAACTTTAAGTGATACAACCCTGTTCACTATTGCAAAACCTGTTTGGCAAAAGCATACCAAAATTGGAGGGAACCTCAGAGCTGTGTTAAGCAATTAAACTCTCGTCTTTTTTTGAAGTTAATGAGACTTTCACCATTAACTTCAACTGTGCCACAATTTCTTTCCTGGTACTTTTTGTACATGTATCTATTATGTGACAAAGTATGAGCTGACAGAGCTCATGGCTTCGCTTTACACTAGAAGGAAATTCTGTGCAGTGGTAGTTCTTTTACCCCGTGGTAATATTGTACCTCACTGCTAAAAAGCTTTATAACAAAATGTGGGAGATAGTATAAATAGACTTAGTGATGCTACTAGGTCAGTCAAAAAATAACTAACCCTTTCAAAGATGGGTGGACAGTACCACATATCTGTACATCTTGCTAGTTTTTTTGGTCTTTTTTAATTGCTAATTTCAAAAGGCATCTATTTGTCCTGTGAGTGGATATGTTTGGCAAAGAAATTACAAGCAGCTACCACCGAGCACAGCTGTTCATTGTCATCACTGATAGCAACAAATATAATCAGTCCAAAGCAAGATCACTCCTCTAAGGGGAAAGTATATTTAGCTATCATTCAAAATCCTCAGCCTGATATCCTTGATAGTTCAGTAACTCACTGTTTTGCCAGTGGGGCTGAAAGAAGTTTCTTTGTTGTGATGGATGCATTTGCCATTACTCACCATACCGGTTCTCCCCTCCCCTCCAGCTGTTTTACTGTGGTACAATATCCAAAACCCATGAATCTTGCAGTATCCTAGCAGCCTGGTCTGTAACATTCCAGCTTGACAAAATTAGAGCTAATAATTCTAACAAGCTAAAACATCAAATGGGAAAGAGTCAAAGGAGACTTTTCATTAGAGGCATTGACTATTGGCAAACCTGGGAGATAAATGGTGATCCACCAGTCATCCTTGTCAACTAAGAAATTGTCAATGTATTGATTGTATCATTATAGTTGAATTAATTACTATTATATCTCTCTACATATTTAACCTATAGCTTGATAATATGACTTGTTTTTCCTGCCAAAAAGATGAGGTTTTGTTTCAAGGCCCTCAGAAGTTTGTTTTGTTTGGGGGGTTTTATTCAATATGAATTGCATATTTTGCAAAAGGATGCTGACCTGGAAAATGAATCTCTGCTTATCCATGCAAACAGATACAACATCTCTGCAAATTTCCAGTCTGCCAGCTCCTTCTGAGATATTTCTGTGAACCATAGTTAGAAGAAAAAGGGCTTTGCATCTATTTCATTGGAGTCGGAATGACAATATATTCCACAACATCATGAAGCCTAATGACTACATGTGTGATGTGCCTGTTGGTAAACAAGGAACTGGACTGAGAAAGCCAACTTAGTCCATGTGATCAGGCAGGTGGACACATCTTTATAGAAAAATTAATTTCAGTGATCTATAAATCAAGCACCAACCTCCTGATAACATATGTATACAGTAATTACAAGATCAAGCTGCCTTTCTAGTTTTAACTTGCTGCCTAATATCATTGTGTCTGAATGTCTCTCACCTAAAGTCAACAGCAATAGAAAAACTAATAGTGCACTGCATTAAATGTAACATTTCAGAACTGAAGCTCCATGTGAGATAGAGGGTTTGGGAGTTGTTATTAATGTTGTTTTAGTGAATATTGTTTTGATTTACTTGATTAATGTTGTTACATTTGATAGAGATGATGTCTGATATTTTTATCATCTCATCACTCATTTATTTCCAAGTGCTTACTTATATTTATATGGAAATACTGGCATGGGAGGATTAGGTATCTTTTCTAAATTCTTTCAAGAAAATAACTGCAGATGTAACCAGCTTGGGTGTCTGAATAGGTAGGGCATCATGCTATTCAATAATCTGTTTTGTCTTTCTATGATGTTATGACAACATCACTTATGTATCTTGTTGTTATTTAAAGCTAATGTATTTTCTGCTTTTATCTTTGAAGGTGTCCTCATAATTAATCTGGAGTAAAGAGGATGAAATCTGATATTGGATTATATCTGCCAGTACATCAGAGTAATCATTAAGAAGTCCAACACTGTTAGGGTTCTCAGGCTAATTTGCCTTTGTTTCAATGATGTAAAAAAAGAACTTGGAGAAGAAAACAAAAGTACATAATTCTCTAATGTTTAAAAGTGTAGGTTTTTTACAGGTGCATATGGTTCTGACTATTTTTACACAAGGGACACAACACATGACTCAGTAATTTTTTTTTTTTTTTTAAGGTAAAATTGTTTTCAGTGTTTGATTTCAGGTCCACAGTGAAACACAAAAAGATCAAGAGAACACACATTTTTAATTGCCCGGTTCAGCTGTGAAGATCATGTTGCCTTGTGGCTCTGCCTCAGCAAAGAGGGTCACATTAGCAAACTGTCTCAAATCACTACTTAACTACAGATTCCCTCATCTGGGATTCATTCACAGCTTCTTTCACCTGAAGTATATTTACATCTCTTGGAGGCTGAGTCCAGTTAAATTGCAACATTGGTAGCTTCTCCATGTGCAAAAACCATATTTGGTCTTAGCTCTGTGCAGTAAGAGTGCAGAAACCGTAAGTTCTAAATTGAAAAACATCTTTTTCTGCCCAGTATTAATGCCGGACAATCCTGTTTGCTGGCAGAGGAAGAGAATGATTCTCCTTTGAAGGATGTAGCCTAAGAAACCACAGCCATGCAGTTTGATAGCAGGGGGACCAGAGGTTGAAAAAAACATATGCATAATTCATTGTCTCTAGTTGCAAAACCTCACTAAGGCACATATTTCTGCTTCCTGATCGCTATCTCTGGAAAAGAGCACATACAAACTCTTTCATCACTAAAGTCAGAGACACAGCAATCCGTTGTCCTTGAATCAGAACATGGTGTGCAGCAGAAGCTGAATAAAGACACTTGTTGGCTGTGTTGAATGTATATCTACAACTTACATCAGAAAAGGGTATTGTGTGTTTTCAAGGAATAGTAAGGCAGACACTTCTGAATCCAGATCTTTACAATAACACCTCCCATCACTTTCATCAATCTCTTAATATCTCTGTTTTTCCTTTCTTTTTTATAATATGGTACAACTTGTATAGAAATAATAATTACCTCACGAGAAAGATATGAAGCTTAATTAAATAAAGGCTGATTATCAGAAACTCAGAGCATGTGCAGAGCCTGTTTGCTATAGCTTTTCTGCTGTTAAGCTTTTCTGCAGATCAAGCCTGGACTGTACAAGAAGTGATATGAATCATCTATATCAAAAGAAATATGACTCATTCAAGGCAGAGCCATCCAAGACCACAAATGAGACATTATTTTGATAATGAGAGATTTATAGAGGAGACACAGGGAGAAGGATCTCCTGGTTCTTTTAACCTAGCCCCTATTCTAGGCCCCTACACAATCTCCTTAAAAATGTACATAATCTTCACTTGAACATCTTGACTGAAAAGGACTAGCCAGAAATTCATAGAAGATAGAAAGCAGATGAGCCTCAGTCATTTTTACACCTAAACTCAAACCAGACTTCATCAAGTTCCTCAAATGTTCTTTTACTGCTGGTTGCAAGCTGGGACTGGAAGTGGAAATGCCAAAGCATCCCAAAGACAGGCAGCATTTGTGATGGGATGAGAAGCAGATGTTGAAGAAATCTCTGAAGAGATGATCTTCTCACAGAAATATCAGACCTTTTTTGCACAATTCAAGTCCAAGACTTCAACAAACAGGTGTCTGCAGCCTCCACTCCAAAAGAGCCCTGTTTGTAATATCTCTTGTGTCATATTCAACAGCTCCATAGTCATTTGAGATATCCTGGAGCATCTCAAAGGGATCATGACCAACACATGTGCTTAGTGTACCTTGATTTTACCTGCCCAACAGAAGATAGGTTAAATGAGACCCATAAAGTACTGGTGCTCAATATTTCTTTGAAAATCATGACCCTTTCATTAGTTGCCTCTAAAATGAGGGCCTACACCAATATTCAGGTATTGAAAAAAGAAAGAATCAAGGATCCTCAAGACAGCGGGAGATGTAGTTTTCAAGGAAAGGCAACGGGCCTTTGCAGACCTCTGAAAATCCCACCGTTCATACAGAGTATAATCCCTGACTGCAGCACTTTGCTACCTCAGTGGATTTCAGCATGATTTAGTCGATGCTCAGCAGCTTTGAAAATGCTCCTCAGACAGTAGGGAGAAAGAGGGCCAGTGATTATAATGTGAGTGGAGTTGAGAAGGGACCAAGATCCATCCCTCTCCTGTATCATTGCCTCTCTTTGTGATCTTAAATAGCATGTTGGGCCTGAATTCTTAATACACTTTAATTTCCATGGAATTTAATTGTCTTACTGCCCTCAGCAACATCTAGCTATGAAGATAACTACACTGAAGATTGTCCAGCTTCTGTGATGAGTAGTCACACATAACTATTGTAATTCAAACATGGTCAAATAGAGGAAATCATTATATTGCCTCACTTAAAAAAAATGGAAACCATAAGTGGGATTCACCTTACCTGAGTGTTTTTAAAGTCTTGACGACTTAAGTCATTTTAAGGTACTTAAAGGTATAGTGATCACCTGCAGCAATAATTACAGGTTTCCTGACTAAGGGGGAAAAATAGGTGCTTCCAGAGAGTTGTTCATCTCAGCTATGTTAAATTCTTATTTTAGGCCTATTTATCTCAGGAATTATTTGTCTTCCTTACTACATACAAAGGGAATCCAGAACAATCTCCTTAGATTTAGACTTCTAACTTGTAGACACCTATATTCCACCTTAAAAAAGCATAATTTAACATTTTAAACTCTAACCAGAAAGCTGCCTGCAAGCATCTTCTGACAGAATATTTACAATAAGATTTTTGTTCATTAAAAACTACTTTTTTTTAAGAAAAAAATAACAATTTTAAGAGTGAATGCATTACATTTTACATTTTATGGGTCTACAAGGAGCTAGCAGAACGTAACATTTTGACTAAACAAGTTTTTTAAGGGCAATCAAACCAAATGGATATTAAATGAGGATACTGTAAACACATTCATAAAATATTATTTCTTTTTACATGTGCACTATCTTTATTGTTGCCATATACCTGAGTATTAGCATTTTTGCCTCTAACTCTTAAAAAATCTCAGAGTGCTTTATAGTGATTAATTAATTAATTATAGCTCAAACTCATTCTCTTGGTTAGAAAACTACCTGATGAGTTCCCTGAGGCACAGAGTCCCTTATGGTTAGAGAACAAGTGGGTGGAAAAATTAAATCTTTTTACCTCCTGCTTTACCCCCAAGAAGACACTTACATAGTGCACCACAGAGCTCAGGCTCCAATTTTTCAATCCAACCTGTTGGACCTGTGGATATCTGAGGCTACATGTCACCGTGGCTGCTGATGGAATTGTTCATGAAGTGAAGATCAGCTTCACACTTCACCAAGCACACGGTTTTAAAATATATAGATATTTCACTCCTGTTTATTAAAGCCAGAAGAAATTTGGAGACAAACGTAAATTTAATTTCTTAAAGAATTGGAGATTTCTCAATATATGTAAGGTGCTTATATTTCTGAAAGCACACACAAAGCTCATCTCACTAACACCTATTAATGGTGGCACTAATCGCACTTCAGTCCACGTTACGCACCTGGACCAAACCAGTCATCCAGCTCCTTTGTATGGGTTCAGTGCAAAAGAGGTAGGAACCTTCAGACAGCGATTCATTCAGTCCTAAAACAGGTTGCTAGTTGATTAACCAGTACTAGATGTCTAATCTATAGACAACCAACATGAAGTGAGCTTAATCCCTTCATAAACAGTCAGCTACTGCTATTATTCAAGTCTTACCCAAATCAAATCAGTCTCTTTTAGTACCAGGTCGACCAGACTACTAGTTTCAAGCCCATATAAACATCTCCAGTAACAACCAAAACCAAATGTGAGAATTACCAACATAAACGCTCATTTCAATGAAAAAATAAATCCCTGTTTTCTAAGGCTCTTTGGCTTAAATCAAACAGCCAGCTAACCTTTGAACCAATGTTGGGAAGTTTCCATTTGAATGAGAGATTTAGGAATGCATGCCAACAACCTACACTCTATCCCCAGTTGGCAGGAGGTTGGCAGGGATACAAAAAAACATGTTAACAATGATGCTTTTTTTCTATATATACAGTAAACCTTATGTGTATCAACACACTTGTTTAAACAGCTTTTTGAATCTGACTCACAATCTTCATGAATACATAAAAAGTTCCAGATGTTAAAATGTCCCAGGACGTGCATTTTAACCAACTTTGTTTTGCATTTGTAGCCTGACATGCAAAGAGGGCATATTGATTAGAATTACTGGCATACTTACTGCTTCAGTTTTCCTGCTTCCTACTGAGTGGTATTTGCCATGGAATGACTAGTCTTTGTGCTATTTATTCCTAGCGCAGTGCTCTTGGGATCCTGGATACTTAGGAAATTCCCTTTGCATCAGTAGCTGGAGAGTTGAAGAAGGAAGAAAGAAAAGGGGGGGAAAGCAGTTGAGACTTCACAGGTGTAATAAGAGAGATGCTGAGGAGAGGAAGAGAGGATGTTGAGAGAGAAAATCTGTTTTTCCTTCTCTAGCATTAAAGGTACTGATCAGATAATGCACAGGTCTGTACTTGGCTGCAGTTCACTATTGGCATGTCCATTGCAAAGCCCTTCACACTGGTGCAAAGTCACTGTTTACTTTAACTCTTACCCGTTATTAAATTTAAGACTCAGAATCCCCTGTAGCCATTTGCTTTTATTAACAGTGAGCATGTGTGCATCACCAGAAAATCCAAGGCCTGGGAGAAATAGACTGCAAAATGTTACAGCTTCAGAGAAAGCCCATTAGAAGAAGGTATCCTGGATGATTTGCATGGGAATTATCATAAAGGCTTAGTGGAGCTTAAAAAACAGATTTTGTGACTGTTTCTGACCTTGCTTGCATTGATGTTATACCAGTGCTACTTTGCTGATATCAGTTTAGCTACTTCTGAATACAAATAAATAAAGTTTAGATGCATTTCTCTGAAGTGCCCTCATTATTCTGTTTTTAAAAATTATGAAGAATTTAGCTCCAGGTCAGATGGAGCCTGTGCTCCTCTATATTTTGATTGAGATCTTAGAAAGTTATCTGGATCATTTACTACAAACACCCAAAACAAGTATCACAAAAAGCAGCAGGGGCTCACCCGACAAGGTAATTCAAATGATGACATTTAGGTTACCTGACAAGTCATCAGGCACCATCAGAACTAATAAAGAGCTCTCCAGAGACTAGATACATGTTTCACCCTATGACTTTTCTGTGCATGGTGCATACATGATGACAGGAGCAGGAGTCTTCCAACCCAGCACACAAGCCAGCTGCAGAGCTTTTTTCCCTCTTGTTCCCCTGGTCCCACAAATTTTGCATTACTCCACACAGAACCACCTATGTCTGGTAGTAGGAATGGAGGATAAGTCCCTATTTCCTTCCTTTTCCTCCTTTACACCAAGTCTCAGACTATAGAATGGCTCTTTATGTAGAAGATTCCTTCTGGGCAGTGGGATCAATGTCTTCTTCACGGCCATGATGGACTCAGTCTAGCAGAGTTAGGAACAGTCTCTGCAAGTCCAGTTTTTTGGGACCTGACACCATGAATCAGGCACAGCAACAGTTGGCTCAACAGAGACACACACAACTCTGGGTATCATTTAGAGATAAATGAGAGGTCGGCAGTGGGCAGGTGGTAGGAGCTACAAAAACCTAGCTACAACTTTGAGTGCATGGCATTTGTCAATGTCAGGGATGGGAAAAAATAACCTCTATTTGGCCTCTCAACTCAAGCTTCTGGGGTATCAGATTAAAATAAATGTGTGAGTTTGCTCCCTCTCTCTGCTCCACTGACAGTGTTGATTACTTCCCATGGTAGGACATTTAATACTTGGACAGCTCATAGGGGGCTTGGGGAGGAGTGGCTGGAAAGCTGCCAATCAGAGAGAAACCTGGGGGTGTTGATTGACAGCTGGCTGAACATGAGCCAGCAGTGTGCCCAGGTGGCCAAGAAGGCCAATGGCATCCTGGCTTGCATCAGAAATAGTGTGTCCAGCAGGGACAGGGAAGGGATCTTACCCCTGGACTCGGCACTGGTGAGGCCGCACCTCGATTACTGTGTTCAGTTTTGGGCCCCTCACTACAGAAAGGACATTGAATGACTCGAGCGTGTCCAGAGAAGGGCAACGAAGCTGGTGCAGGGTCTGGAGCACATGTCGTACGAGGAGCATCTGAGGGAACTGGGGTTGTTTAGTCTGGAGAAGAGGAGGCTGAGGGGAGACCTCATCGCCCTCTACAACTCCCTGAAAGGAGGGTGCAGAGAGCTGGGGATGAGTCTCTTGAACCAAGTAATAAGCAATAGGACAAGAGGTAATGGCCTCAAGTTGTGCCAGGGAAAGTTTAACTAGATATTAGGAAGCATTTCTTTACAGAAGGGGTTGTTAGGCGTTGGAATGGGCTGCCCAGGGAGGTGGTGGAGTCCCCATCCCTGGAGGTGTTTAAGAGTAGGGTCGACATAGCGCTGAGAGATATGGTGTAGCTGGGAACTGTTAATGTTAGGTTAATGGTTAGACTGGATGATCTTCAAGGTCTTTTCCAACCTAGATGATTCTGTGATTCTGTGAAAAGACAGATGAAGGACAGATGATGGAGGATACTGTAGCAATATAATTAATACTTAAAGACTGGAGACGTACAAAAGTTTGAGTAGCTCAAAGCCTTTGGCTTTCTAATATTTACATTAGCAATCTAACCTAATACATCTCAAACACTAAAGCAATTTATTTGGATTGGAGGTGTTAACCTGGAAGCACAGGAAGAGTGAATTCACCTCACCTAACTTTAGCCATCAGAAAGTTAGACATCTGTCTACACTATTTAATGAGTTCCTCTTACAGTCAGTGAAGAAAGATGCAAACCTCTAAAAATGGCCTAATCCATCCCAGTATAAGTGAGATGAACTGCTCTCTGGAGGATCCTGTCTGCGTCCATTGACTATTGAGAGATGATCAACAGTTTAGACAACTAACTTAGATTAGGTACCTACCGTCTAGACATTTAACTTTACGTGAGAGTAATCTACCCCCCAGATATTCAGTATCTCTTTAGAAATCTCATGAGTGTTGTTGCAGTAACAAATACTGCTTTTTCATATTTATGCTTCCCAGAAGCAAGTTTTGATTTGCTAGTGTATCTCTTTTTCTTCAACAATGACTCATTGTCATTATCCTCTTCCCCTGTTTAAACACATGTATGTGTGTATGTCTATGCATACACACAGTGTACACAGGAACTAATTGTATCTGCATATGTGGTGCAGCATTCATGTATTTTATGGCATTTGGTTTTGTTTGGTTTCTTATGAACAGAAAACTGGGAAATCTGACAAAGTCCCCAAGTTTCTGAATGTGAATTCTAAACATGGTATACTTTTTGTGTTAGCTATTGACCATGGGAAACTTCTGGAACTTAAAAGCCTTACCAAATTGTTATTAATTTTATATGCTTGTGAGTTATTTTTAAACCACAGTCACCCAGGTGTTGTAGTTTGCTTGTCCTGGGATCCTTAAGTCATGTTAACCTTTGATCCTGTCTCATCTTTTCTTCCAAACTTAGTCAGCTGAGGTTTTTAAAGTTCACACTTAAAATTAACCTCTTGTTTGTTGAGTCTTATAAATGTCCTAATCTATAGCTTGCAGTTCTGACATAGTCAGAGACTGTCAGCTGCACAGGTGAAATAATCAGCTTTTTTTTCAGCATTTGAAACCAGAAGGAAAAAAAAAAAAAAAAGCAGACAATACATATACAGTCTGTTTATATCCTAACAATATCAGATGGACTTTTTTGCAGGAAAATAAATTAACAGATAAATAGCTTGCTTGGATACTAAACAGATTAGCCCTTCATGCCATTTAAAAGAAGAAAACTACTTTGTAACAGGAAAATTATTTTTATATCTCCTATCTCACCTGGTGCATTTCCCTTCCATTCTACTGATAATTTCAACATACTTTTTATGAAGAGCAATTCCAGACCCCATTATTGTTCCACGCTCTGACATTCACATAGGAAATGAAAAACTGCCCTAACCTTCCTTCCTGCTCATAAAGTCCTGGAAGAGGTGGATAAGACCACAGAATCTTTTGACTTAGGGTACAATTTTTTCTGCATTTGCATAAATCCCCCAGGCAGGCAGGAAGAGACAATATTTCAAACCCAATCCCAAATATTTCATTTGGAACGGTTATCTCATAATTACAGAGCTGCTGCCAATTAGCAAAAAGAGAAACCTGTAGAATAATTTTGTGCTGTTTGACATGAAGGGATGGGGCTGATGGGCTTTAACATGTATTGTATGTAGATATACAGTCCTGAACTAAACCAGGCAGTCCCACAGAGTGACCAGTGATTTCTTTGCCTGGAGGGTACACATACCCTATACACATCGATTAAAACACCTTTTCCTCATGAAGATGTTTTCTGTTTGGGGACAACCATTGCTGCCACAGTGATTTAATAGAACAATGCAATATTATAGGCAATCTGAGGCACAGACTTTATTCACCCACCCAAAATGCAGTGAGAATTTAGACACAATATAATTATCTTTGGCACAGGATTAGTGTCCACATGCAGAACTTCCCTGGAAGCCTGATAACTGCAGAGAAAAAAAGCCTTTCCCTTAACATCACCTGAAACACAGCGTCTGCAATGGCAGGCACCCCCAATGTCATGTGGGTCTGGAATACAGGTGAGATGAAGAGGATTACCTTTGGACCATCTGCAACTCCTGCTGAGAAGCTTCCTCTTAAAACATCTTGGGTTCCCCATTCCCTCACCAGCAGATCAAACTTTGTGATTTAAGGTCATTGCTACCTCATGGCTTATATTTGAAGGTTTCTAAGCCACTTATTTGTTTGTCTGCACACGTTTGCACTTAGGTTTGTAGAACTGATAAAAATATAGGCTGTTCACGTCTTTTACAGATGAACACATGAGGCCATGGTAAGGAGAGGGTGGGGCACGAGGCAAAACTGAAGAACTCTTCCACCTTCATGATATATTTACCATTTATGAACCAGACATGTCCTGCGATATCTCTCTAAATAAAGAACATCTGTGGCATTTTTTGCAAGTGAAAAATTGAGTGTGTTTTTCTTCACTTTAACATCAGCCCCTCTCCCTGGATATGAGGTTAGGGTTTCCTTTGAAAAAGTGATTACTGGACTCATCACTTCTCAGGCTCAGGGATGAAGAAGACACCTCTCAAAGCAAAGCTATGTCTAAAGCAGGTTACAAGTGATGCTGCCATAAGCATGGGATGTTTCTTATCCTTTGTGCCTCACTAATGGCTCCAGTGCAGCCTCCTTATAGACCACTTATGTATTCCTATACCACGTGCTATAGCTATATTCCTATACCACCTAAAGCACAGGGGCTTTCCATGGAGATTCAGTGTCAGAAGAATGAGCAAATGTAACCTTCAATGCCACCTCAAGGCCAACCCAAATGAACAATGCAAAATTTCAACCATTAGTGTATGAGATCACTAATGTACAAGAAATACCATGTCACCACTGCTTGACAGTCAAATCATTTATGTCCCAGTCCCAGAGTGCTTGAAATGAGCTGGATCTCTGGATGTGGTTGGATAAGAGCTGGGGAAAGTCTGTAGTTTCTTGGATATTACAGAGTGTATAACTAAGTAGGTTCATTCCTGCAATGGGTCGAGGATGTTGAAGATCATATCCAGTACAAATTTGATGACTGCAAATATGTCAAAGCAGGGAGGATAAAAGACTCCTGCCCGTTAGCCCTCCCTAACTAAAAGTCCACCTGTGGGTGTTTCCAGCCCTACTTACAGTGATGGGGTTTCTGCCTACCAATTCACTGGCCCTATGTGGTTATAATCAGAATTTGACTTGGTTACTTCCAAAAAATCCTCTTTTTCCATATATATTCTACAAGGAAAGTTATTTACACATGAGGATAATAAAATCTCATCCTTGAAAGAGATCCTGTGACATACTGATTCTGACCCATCCCAAATTACAAGTGTGGGGTCCTCCTCCACGAATATTTAAGGAAGATGTTGTGTTGCTTTAAGAGGACAGCAATGTGAATCAATTACTTTACAGTGGACAGCACTGAAGAAATCAAGGCCAGGCCCTGTTCCTACTGAAATCAATTAGAATTTTGCTACTGATTGAAATGAAAGCTGAATCAGACTTCATAACTACTTTCTGAGTACTTTAATAGCCAACCCTGTGCTTTTATAATGTCTGTATTTAAATGGCTTATTCATTTAACAACATCCTTTCTCCTTCATTTATGTTACAAATAAACAGAAATTGTTGAGCTGATGCCTAAAAAGGAAAAAAAAAAAAAAGTAAATATTTGCTACAGTAACAACTGAAAAATAGGATTCACCGCTGGCCCTGCATTTGTTAAGGATAAATTGGGTCCAGTAATTTTTATTGCACACACTATAAAACAGACCACACACTAGTTTCTTTCAGAAATGTTTAATCAGGGCTTTAAAAATATTTGCTCCTAGGACCTTAGGATGTACAGAGGGTATCTACTGAAGATATCCTCTGTACCACTTTCCCTCCTGATCTGTTTGAAAAAATATAATTACTGGTATGATTACAAAGAGATGGGTACAGGAGGCATTTTCTACTGCCAGCCTGACACCAGAAGGTGTGATATTGTCTTCTTTTGCACCCAAGTCACCCAAATGAAGAATAATCTGCCCCGTATGGATACTGATCTGACTAGACTGTGCCATTTGGGCCTGGTGCCAAGTAAGTGGGGCCTGATAGCTCCAAGCTGTCTGCTGTAGAGGATGGACTTATATTTCCTTGTTAGAAATATCAGTTGAATTTCCTACTGTTTGGGTCTTTTTTTTTTTTTTTGATGTCCAGAAAGGATGACCAGAATGGACACAACCTAGCATACTTTTCTTCTTTCTTGTGAAGCCTTTAAAATGTCTTTTCCACATCTCCAAGCAAGATGACAGTTGGCTAAATGCCATCCTGCATTTTTTAAAATATACTATGAAAGCAAAGCAAAAATAAAGAGGAGGGGGAGAAAAGAAGGAAAAGCAATGAAAATGAGGAAATTAAGATATAGACTAATATAATTAACAAACAGGGAGAAGATTAGGAAATTACTAGCACAACCTGTAATATTTTCACATTTAATTTCAAGTTAGTAGAAGGAATGGAGGAATCAAGATGGAAAGGCCAAGAAATTCTTACAACTGACCTTACTACTGCTTTTCCTCAGATCCAGGCCACACTTAACCTCTTCCTTGTGCACTGCATCATATTGTTCTGCCACCTGGCAGAGCAATGAGTTACTTAATGTCAGAAAGCAAGCCAAGTACCTGTTGTTCTATACAAATGCTAAATGCTGTTGTCATGTGAAAACTGCTGCTCCATCAATCTTATAAGATAAAAAGGGAGCCTGGCATGGCTCTGACTGGGGACATATCCTGAGCAGTCAGGCTGACGTCACATATTGTGGCATAGGTGCTTAAGGACTCTGCCAAAGCAGGGTCTATAAATGCAACACATGGTTTCAAACCATGGGTCACGGCCAGCCTGTGGAAAACTTGCTCGTGTTTCAGCCTGCAGGTTAACCAGGGAGATTTGAGGGAAGAAGGGAATCCTGTCCTTGTTTCTAGTGTGGCTGCCAAAAGCTTCTGCTGCAGTTTACACCTCCAGAGACCATTGGGGAAAAAACACCTCACAAATTTTCAGCTGGTGAGTGCATCAGGAAGGCCTCTCCCTGTCTCACTGCCACCATTCACACCCAGAGTTATGGTCTCTAATAACCTTTCACATGGCCTGAGAAAAGCCTGGCCAGTTCCTCTGTGTTCCCCATAATAAGAAAGAGCAGAAGAAACTTTGCAGTTTATGGACACAATAATCTCATTAAAGCTTCACCGTGGCTTCCAGAAGTTTTAATAAACCAGCTGGTTAATCACAATAATATCCCTCCCCCCTTCACTTTATGGAAAGATCCTGCGGTCAGGAAATATAAAACTCTCAACACGTTGACCACAGCGAGGATTACAGCCTCATGCAGTGACACTTTTCCAACTGTAGATCTTGTGTGCTGCACAAACCTCAAACAACCTCATAAACAAGTTTGAAGCAGACCTAACGCCAGGCTTGCCAAGGAGAACATCAAGAGTGATTCTGTTAATGAGGTCTGGCTGGAGCTGAAACACCTCTCCTAAGTGTGTTATTTTTAATCAAGTCATTTCCAGCAGGAACCTTTATAGAAGTGTGCAGTGATTCATTCCTTAAAATTTACACTTGAAGGCCCCAGTCTTGGTCCACTGATGTCACTGAAAGCTTTAGCAGTGACGGATGGGTGTTGAATCAGACACCACAGGCTTGACACTCAATGACTTAACACCCACAGATCAGACTAGAATCCATGTCCTCAGACCCTTATACATCAGAGAGAAGGTTGGGGACACAATCCAAGAGCTCACCTCTACAACAGATAAGGAAATTAATAACAAAACAGAGAATTATTCTTGCATTGCATCACCACTGTCCTGAGCTGCGTTAACATGCCTCATGCCTGAGGCTCACAAGTGGGGTGCTCACGAGCACCCTGAGGGGCCCAGTCCAGCAAGTGCCCTCTGATCTTAGCAGGGTGGGTGAACTGGCAGTGTCACTTTCAGTTCATGAGCATTTTTATTCAAAGTGTACCTGAAGTAAGAGCTGCTTTTGCCCAGGAAGAAGGAGATTTAAGGTTAGTGTCCAACTCCTCAAGAAAGATTTCAGGCCCCTGTCTCCCAATAAAGTCCCTTAAACCACTGAGCTACTTCAGAGAAAAAAAGAGTCTCCCTCCCTCATACTGCAGTTAAACCACTGTGAAACCAAGAGTGAGGAAACAGGAGGGAGTATGATTTTCCTTTGGATAGCTATTTGGCATCCTAGACCTGCCTCCGTATTACAAATTGTGACAAGTGCCAAATGTGGAGGCTACATTCAAAGATTCTCTGCTATTAGTAGAAGTTATGTGTTCCTCTTATCAAAGCTTAAAATGAAAACAAAGCAACACCAAGCAGCTGAGAAGGCATCAGAGCAAAGTGGATGTGGTGAGCGTATCTGGGCTCTGAAGATATTCTGAAATTTGAACTGATGTCTCACCCATTAAGCCACAAACACTGAATCCTCCTAGGTCAAACTGAGAGCATCTCTCCTACATGTTGCAAGTCAAATCCACTTATGCCAAGAAGCACAGGACAAGGAAGGAGAAAAGTCTGTGGTAGCAATGAGACTGCTGGGGAAGTGCAAGTCTTTATATCTGAAGACCTCAAAGACCTTCTTAGCATAAAATAAGTAGCAGCAATCATCTTTATACCACTTATCTGTGCCTCATTTAGCAACTGTTTCACATGTGGGGTCTTAGTTCATTAAGTGTATCACTAAGTGTAAAAGGCAACTCATTCAATCTCCTTCGAGTCCTCTGAGTTCCTGTCAAGTCGATTGAAAAACAAAGCTGTATAGATGATGTTCATCCATCCTTGTCTAGATACTTCTGTCAGGATGGCACAAGCCAGATGCTGGAAGAATCTCCTTCTATCCATTCAGAGGAAACTTCTGCAACTTAAACAGGTGCCTACCTTATACACAAGTAAAATCTAGTGAGATTAACTTCAGTCCCTTAGTAAACAACCAGAATATACCTCCCTATCCCCATTTATGTTTATAATAAATGAGGGATAAAGCAGCTGTTCCAGCAGAGCTGAGAAAAGACTGTGTTTTTTCCTTGTTCCCATGCCATGTCTCTACTCACTGAGCCACATTGTTTCTCTAAATGTTTTCTACTCCTGGAAATTTACAATTTCTGGGTAATGGTTCCCAAGTAGTTGTTTAATTAAAGCCCCCATGTAGCCAATTTTATTCCAGAATTCTGGAATAGCTATTCTGGTAAATTCTGAAGTGTCAAGAAGCCCTAAGGCATGTGAAGAGAAGTGTGTGCCTGTCTCAATGAGAAGCTGTTAAAAGGAAGGTGAAAATAATAGGAAACTTGTGTATATTGGTAAATGGCAATGAGAGTGTTGCTGGTAGCATCATTTTAAATCATTCTGGCACACAAACAACTAAAGCTGCACAACTAGTTTGGAGGGGAAAAGAAGGACTGAATTAATTCAACTTCTTTTTTAGATTTACACATGGTCTTCAAGGTTACAATTTATTCATTAGTTGAATGCACATTCCAAATAAATTCTTTGAGGCATCTTGGTCTCAAGTCTATTAGCTGTTCACTGTAAATGTTTGATATATGAAAATCAAGCTGGGCTAATTAGTTTTGATTAGATGCATAGTTTATGATGTGTTAGCTCTTTGCCTTGATTGGATTAATTTAGTTCTTAGAAACATGTGTTACATGTGAAAAAATTATTTGAAAATACCTTTGCCACAAATATCCTCTAACAGTCATTGGAAATTCCTTGTTTGTACAAACTTTACAGCAGTAAACTTACAGGCTAAACTATACATTAAAAAAATTAATACACGGGGAGAATGAACACAGCAAAAAATATGTATAGTGTTTTATTTGAGCAAGTAGTCAATGTTTTGTAGACTAGCCCAGCAATGCTCACTATTGGGTTCATTAATTACATCCACTAATTTTGTAGTCCTTGTTCCTGGTACTGAGCATTTATTCATGCATGTTCAGCTACAGTAAAGTCAATGAGATTGCTTGTGACTTTGAGCACACCAGCGGAAGGGCTGTCCCAGCTAACAGTGCACTTTAGAAGACCCAGGCTGCATTTTTATTACACCCGCCACATTCACCTCTCACACCAGAACTCTAGAAACACGGGCTTTCAGCCCATCTCTTGTGGTCCTACTGCTGCCACCCTGGTTTCTGAGAGTCCTCCAATCACACACCGGCTCCATCACGTACACACTCAGCTACACTCACCTTCAGCTTCGATCATGCCCTCTTCCCTCTGATAACATGTACTCACTCAGACACTTTCACATTTGGTTATATACCCAACTCCCGGCACTCACATTCAGTTAGTTCAGAGTGTTACACCCACGCTTAATTACAATCACACCCAATCACACCCTCACACTCCCCATTCAGTTACACGACCAGTGCTGCCCACTTTCCCCCACACTCAATTATAATCACACGTGATTAAACCTACAATTCTGCACCTACGGTATAATCCTTCACTGGCATTCGCATCCACTTATGCTCAACAGCCTTCCCTGGGACGCACGTCTGCTCGTCACGTTCATGCACACATGGAAACACCAGATTTCTTCTTTCATCTTGACACTAGAGTGTTTTTTAGTTTTTCTTTCAGCCACACAAAGAGCACCCACTTCTTACCAAGGAACAGAAAGACCTGCTGTTCCTATGGAATGTTGTCTTCCCAGAAAACCTCCTTGAATCCTTATTTTATACCTCCTGAAGAATGTATACTGTGGTTGGTTTTATTTTAGTACCTAGTGGGAATTAAAATCAAGCTGCCATTTCACAAAATGCTGGGCAAGTGAAACAAAAGGCAGTTCCTACCCTGAAGAGTTTAGGGCTGTATCTGCCTTTCAGCTGGAGAAAGCAACGGAGTTTCTTATGGAGAAATATGAAGGTCACCTACTCAATCCTCTGTTGCATCTATGGAAATATTATGAAAGCAAATTACTGATGTTCCCTAACACATGGCCAACCACTCACCACTTCAACTTCTCGCTGTCCAAGCAGTCTGCAGTCGTCTGAGATGATCTGTATGTATAGTCTCTTCTGCATGACTGCATGGTCATCTTTTGTAGTCTGGTAATGGTGACGTGCAGGTGAAATCCTTCTCCTAAAGTCAGCAAAAAAGTTGTTTCAGTGACCATGGACCTTGGCCTCAGACCCATCAGGTCTTCCTGATAATAAGTCTCACCTCAGAAGTGTGTGAAGCCCACACAAATACTAACAAGAAATCTGGGCTGCTACGGGACTGTTTTCACCGAATACATCCAGTTCCAGGAACACTAACAATAGTCATTAATATTAATAAAAATCAGAAAAAAGATAGAAAAAAGATAGAAAAAAAATTGTGTATAGACACTTTAGAGTCATAAACAGAGCACGTGTCATCTGTACCAATCCATGTGCACCCACATACACAGACATCTTACTATTTTTTCCAGTATCTAAAACCCACAGTCAGTCTGAACCAGACTTAAGAGGAAGCTCTTATAATCTGAAGTAATTCTAAAGCAGGTTTTGATTAGAAAGATAAGGCAAAGCTCTAAGAAGCCAAATTTCGAGTCACATATTCCTGACAGACTTGGATTTGAGTTTTTTTAATCGAGACATAAAAATTGCAATGAAATTCACACCGGTTCTTCTAGAAGTAACGGCAGGTGATGGGGGGAAAGAGAAAGAATTTTTTAAAAATAAAATAAAAATAACAAAAACAAAACCACCCAAACCTAAAAAAAATCCCTGCAGGATGAGACAGTCTATGGATAAGTGCCTGCCACCACAATAGGATACACATGGCCTGTTCAAAGATGCCTTTGCAGGGAGCCAGGCCACAAATAAAACCAGACATGTGGTGTGGGGTTGAATTGGCCACTTTCTTATTAAATAAACAATTGACCCAAATCAAGTAGCTCTAAATCATTTAGAAGGTCTTTGTTGATCCTGACCAGAACTAATATGTGCAGATAACCTGCACTTGGTTGTACAATTATCATCCCTTGCACAGCTACCACCCATCAGAAATCCCACTTCTGTGTATCTCGGGGAGACAGGAGAGATGATGAGAGGGAAGATAGGAAGGGACACAAGCAGGAGGAACAATCTCTTTTCATCATCCAAGCATCTTAAGCAGTGTCTGAGTTTGAACAGATACAAATGACAAGGGGGGGGGGGCGACCAGTCTCAGTGTTATGGGGATGGCACCCCCATTCTGTGCCTACCACCATGTGTTGTGCCCAGCGTTGCATGCAGGGAGGACTAAAATACCATGACTGCTCCTACCATAATTCTTGGCAAAGTCAACAGAAGGGGGTTAGAAAAGTAAGAAGGGCAAAATGCATCCTGCCATTTGCTCATGGAAAGATTAAAAGTCAGATCTTTGCCACAAACTGGTGACATTAAAGATGTTATTTCTAACAGAAATTATAAAATAACCTAAGGAAATCAGAAGGTATTTCACCACAGCAGTTGTCATAATAAACAAAGATCAAAAGGGCAACAAAGAAAGAATATTTTGACCAAAAGTCTTGCAAAACTCACCTATTTGAAGAGGGTGAGATTAAGGCCAGGCTGCTGTGAATACTCCAGGTTCACTCGTGTGATTATTGTGGCTGCAGATAAGTTATTTTGCTCCCCTGTTTCTGGATGACTTTTAAAAGTCAGAGACCTTTTGGTCAACATTATTCAAAGCTACTGTTGACTGCTTGCTGCTCATTATTTCTCAGGACCCCATATTTTAACCACCTTAGAGAAGAAAATCTTTTTTTAAAAGACATGATAAATGTCACCACTCCTTAGGACAGTCTTATGTATCCCCCAAAAATGGAAGCAATTTGGAAAACGCAATTTGCTCCTGATGAACTGGGATAACATCTGTGAGTTTCTGCTGTATATAAGGGAAAGATTAGGGCCAAAAAGCAAAGATCTGGGTTCAGAAGAGTGAAAAGCATGATGATGACAATAAGGATTACTATTAGATCATTTGCTATTAACATGAAAACAATTTTAAGTGGTGTCACTGCCTAGGAGGTGTGTATTCTTCTTTTCAGCTGGCAATCAGTCAGTGCCTAAAGCTGAAGGTGGTGTCAAAATATGAAAAATGCCTTCAGAGTAGTAGTTTTCTGGAGACTTGATCCTGATGGACTAGTCCCAGCCCTGAGGGTCCTTCAGGATCTCAGCAGAGTTCCTGTGGCACCATTGGCATACCAACGCTCAGTTAACCTCCTCTTATGAGTGGTTTTTGAAGATTTACACCTAAAATGATCCAGATCTGATGTTCGTAGTGGGCTCATTTCCTGTGGCATAAAGGAAGGGAGGAAAAGCAAGCAGCACAATCTGTGCCATTATTAAAACCAAAATGATAATCAGGATAGAGCAGAGAGAAAGTTTGCAATAAAAAGATCCCAATTAAGATTTTGGGTTTACAGCTCTCAAAGGGCTTGTGGGAAAATAGTAATAATGACAACAATAAACACAGGAGCAACAAAAATGTGGGATCCCAATGCCTGTGCCCACAGTGAGAATAAAAAATGCAAAGTCTGGGCCACCTCGCCTTTAATTTCCTAACTGCTGTTTTGTAAGGCTGTGTCATGCTTCTCAGTTCAAACACGCTTTGGCTCTTTATTATTCATGGGCCTTTTTCTCAGTCAGTGGTGTTGAATAATAAAACAGCCCAGGATCAAATGGGCCAATTCTCCACGCCTGACACCAACTGCTACTGTTCGCTGGGCTCTGCCAAGCGTTGCCTCTGATAATGAGTGGGATTTGGTTAAACAGTAAATTAATGAATAATGAAATATCCAGGTTGATCAGTTAGAGAGCACGCTTGCTTTGCCCCCGGCCAAACGCTCGGGGCAGAAATTACTCTCAAACGGCACTTGCCTGTGTGCTGGGCTGGATAACTATTTTACAGCCTATTGCTTGACAGGATGTTGGGAAGGGGGCGAGGGGAAGGGGGAGGTCGGGGAAGCAAAGCGGGCAGAGCAATCTCCTTATCACCCCGCACAGAGGGGAGAAGGGGCCGGTTTGGGGCCGCGCAGACCCTGCTAGGAGGGGAGAGGGTTGCAGAGCTTGAGGGAGCTCGGTGTGAGGCTGGGGGAAGGATGGGCTCCCTCCTAGGTCGTCTTCTCTCCCAACTGCAGCAGGGGACTGCCTTGACCCTGGCTATCACTGGGGTTAACCCAATTTTCCTACCACCACCACCGCCCCCCGCCCCCCCGCATCAGCTCTCAGTTCTCACCTTGCATTACCCTTGTCCGAGCGTGTTTCTAAGCGGGGCCACCCCTCTTGGCAGGGCTTGTAGCCCAGACTACAGAAAGAGCCTCCCGGAGCCCTGTGTCAGGTGGTTTTGGCACATAAAAGAGCGTGTGAAAGGCTGCCTGCACGGGATGGGGCAACCGCATATAAACAGAGAGATGGAGAAAGCAATGCAGCACGGGGGAAACATCCGTGTAGCCTTCATTTTCTGCACCGGGACAGATAAGTAGCTGTAAAATACTTCCCGCAGGTCAGTAACACAAGTACGTGTATGTACACAAACACACACACGCGGATTTCTACAGCTAAAGGAGGGGGAAAAGCCCTACTTGACTTTTCACACCCATCCTCCAGAATTGCACAACGCCCCAGCCCAGGGTGTGTTTTTGGGGTGGGGATGTTGCTCCGCACTGGCGAGAAAACCGCTATAATTACACCTTTCATCCAGAAGGGAAACTCTCTGTAACAAACTCACCCCCTTTGTTTTTTTATGATTAGTCTTTCCAAACTTTCCAAACAAGCCCCAACTTCCCAAGCCAAGCCAGAGCAAGGAGGGGAGTGAGAGAGGGGAAAAAAAAAAAAAAAAAAAAAAAAAAAATAAAGGGGGGGTGGGGAGCCCCGCTGTTTTCAAAATGCGAGTTTACAGGTCGGGGCTGAGTTACTTTCGCTCGTCTCATGTCACTCCTAAGTTAAAGTTTAAAGAAACCTTTGAAGCATTAGTAAGAGGAGGTCCTCGGCCATCGCCCGCGTCCCCCCCGGCGCAGGGAAAGCCTCCAGGCTCCGGCTGCAATGGCAAGGTCCCAGAAAGCAAGACTAGAGGGGTTTTAACGATAGTCTCCTTCCCTTTCTCAGTCTTCACTCATCTGTCTGCAGTGTTTTGTGAGTGTAAGGGTGAGCAGCGGCTGGATAGGCGGCTCTCTGGGGCAGGTTAAAGCCGATGTTTGTTTTACTCGTCAAACAAAACCATCTCCCACATTCACCGCCCAATGTTAATATTAAAATCCAGGACTTTTCGTTTTAAAATATTTCACCTCGTTCCTTCCTGCTCGCCGTATTCCAGTTTTAAATAGATCTTAAAATCCAGCCCGTTTCCGTGAAAACCATTTACCCCAAAAAAATGCTTTCTGTCCTCATTTGCAGTTCTTCCACCATCACCCCTTCCCATTGTTACCACTTACGGCACTGCGATTTTCTATACAGAGCTGGAAACAGCCTCCCTTTTCCCCAGCCAAACCAGGATCCACTGCACTGAAATAAAGCAGAATACAGAGGAGAGCGGGGCTTACTCTCGTCCCGATAGTTGCTCACAGCTTTTGGGAAGAACTGCTCCTGCAGGTTTTGGGGTTTGTTTTGTGGTGGGGTTTTTTTTTTTTTTTTTGCTTTTTTTTTTTTTTTTTCTTTGCAGGCAACAGCAGCTTTCGGTGAAGTCACGGGGAGTTTTTCAGGAGCAAAGACTGTCAGGTGATGCTCTGTGCACCAAGAGAGCGATAAACTATTGTTAGCGCTGGTTTCATGAGGCAAAAGATTCCCCCTGGTACTTTAAGAGATTTTTACAAGGAAGAGAAATGTCCACACGCATTTCATTCACCTTGGCGTTTTAAGCGAGTAAAGACTACGAATATAACTGCAATTGTACCCAATGCTCTTCGTAAATCTCAACCCGCACTAATTTATCACCTGGAGAGAATCAAACGTTTCTGCTTTGATGGAAACATTCCTCTCGACCTGAGGAAAGCATCCTCCTCGCATGTTGTCAGAAGATGAAGGCTATTCCGCGCACGCCACTCTTTATTTAATAGCACTAATAGTCACGGGCACTGCACCTCCCCACGCTGGGGACCCGGGGAGGTCACACTGCACCGGGTAGAGCTCAGGGTAGTGTTTACCTTTGCTTTCAAAACACCTTGGCACGTGTTAAACCCATTTTTTTTTCTTTCGGCGTTTGGTTTTGGGTTTTTTTGTTTGCAGGGATTTTTTCATCTGTCCCATTCAGGGCAGATCCGGGACAAGGGGGAGGGTAAAAGGATTATTGTCTATGAATATTCGGGTGAGAAATACACACGCAAACACACACACACTCCTTTAATTTTAGTGTTGTTTGGAGGGAGCTCCGAAGTAATTGCGGTGATTTCACAATTGCGTGAGATTCTGGTGTGGGTGGTTTGTTTTTTTTTTTTTTTGTCTTCCTATTAAGGAAAGAGTATAGAGACACTCTTAACTCGTAAATCCCCAGAGATTTCCTTCTCCCTCCCCTCCCCAGAAAGCGTTCACAGGAGGAGGAACGACTTGCTGGAGGGGAAATCGGGGCAGTTCTCCCTCCGCTGCCCCGGGGCCCCGGATCAGGCTCCGGGCCCGGCTGGGGGGGTCCGGGGGGGTGCGGGAAGCAGAGTCCTGTACTGGGAGGGGAGCGCCTGGAGGACCGGCCCTTTGCACCAACTGCAGTCTTTTGCAAGGGTTTAATTCCAAGGAGATTGCTTCTTTTTTTTTTTTTTTTTTTTTTTTCCCCCCCTTAATTCATAAAAGTCAGTAGCTGTGCGCGAATAGGACCGACTCCGCACGACGAAGCGGAGCTGCGCGCAGTTGTGATACGACATGTAACACCATGTCCTGGTAGAGCTGTGCACATACACAGGCACACGTCCAGCTACAGGGAAAAAATGTGTGTGGATGACTGTTTACGAGAGAGACAGAAAAAACAAAGGAATTCAGTGAATATATTGGTACTGGGGATTATTTAAGACATTTGACTAGTTCCATCATAGGGACACCAGATGTTATTTATGAGGTCTCGTATAAATGTGGGCCATACCATGCAGGTGGGGAGGGAAAAGAGGGGAAGGAAAAAAAAAAAAAAAAAAAAGCAGAAGGAAGAAAGAAAAGAAAGGAGTTCACCCCAAAGGGATGAAAGACAAAAATGATGTTTATGACTATATAAATCAAGGTGAAGTTTTGTAATGGAAACTAGAACTACCTAGAGTTTAAAAAAAGAGACTGGGGCAAGGTAGGAGAGATGGAGAGAAGGTCCCCGCTGGTCATGACTGGGAAAGCAGATTATAACATCAGACCGGTGGGGAGGGGAAGTTTTGATGAGCTAGGTTACTGCTGCTATTCATTTATTTTTAACCTTAGCTGGGGGACAAGTTAGAAGAGGAGAAAGATCAGCAGAGAGAGGAAGGAAAGGAGGAAGGAAGGAAGGAAGGAAGGAAGGAAGGAAGGAAGGAAGGAAGGAAGGAAGGAAGGAAGGAAGGAAGGAAGGAAGGAAGGAAGGAAGGAAGGAAGGAAGGAAGGAAGGAAGGAAAAGAAAGAAGAAAGGCTGAGAAAGATAGATTGAGAAAATGAGAAAGAAAGAAAGAAAGAAAGAAAGAAAGAAAGAAAGAAAGAAAGAAAGAAAGAAAGAAAGAAAGAAAGAAAGAAAGAAAGAAAGAAAGAAAGAAATATATTAAAAGAGCAAGAAAGAGAGAATGAGGGAAACTGAGAAAGAGGGAACGCGAGACACAGGAAGCAGGAGAAACGAAGCAAGCAAGAAAGAAATATTATAAAAGAAAGAATATAAAAGAAATTAAGAATCTGATCTTGGCTTATTGAAGACCTTTGGGAAAATGCAGTAGAGCAGAGGAGATCAGCAGGAATATTTCTTCTTTCCTGACACTACATTTGCAGACCCACTGGTGTGCCAGCCCACCCCATGCACCGCCACCTGCAAACCGGGGGGAGAGGCAGGAGACCCCGGCCCCGGGGGAGGCAGGGCACACCGGCAGCCTCCCGGAGCAGCCAACTGTGCTTTAGTATAAATATATACGTATATGTGCTTTGAATTTGCAACTTCGAGACTGTGGCCGGGAGCCTGGGAAACTCGGGGTGAGCCCTTCCTCGTCTCGGCGGGTCCCATTTTAAAGGGAGCCCTCGGTTTCCACAAGTGGGTGCTTCTGCTGAGTTATAAAAGAGCTTTTCCTGGTGCATTTGGGTTTTAATCCCTTTTTTACATAACTGTTGCACAGTTCTTGGACAACAGAGAAACTTCCTGATCCCCGCCTCGCCCCCCAAACAACCCTCCCAGACTCCGCTGAGAACTGCGAGAGCTGTTTTGAAAGGTTTCATGCAAAACATATGCTCTGCTAAAAATAATATCATCGGTGCGATTAAAACAAAAGAAAACAAAACAAACTAAAAAAAAAAAAAATAAAGAGCAAAAAAAAAAGCATGGCATGCAGCCTGCCTTTTGGAAATCAGCTCCAGTGTCGCTGGTTTTCCCAGCACTCCCTGCCCCGGGCATCCTTCGGCCCACACCTGCCCGCAGCTGGGTCAAAGGGGCTGGGGAGGGGAGGTTTGGGGGGTCCCCACTCCTCGCCCTGCAAAGCCTCGGTCAAAAGGAGGAAAGGGAGGGGGGGAAGGGATTCCCTTTTCTCTTTTTCTCGCAGCTCCGCTGCTCCCCCCACCTCATTTTCCCCCTGCTCGGACCCCGGGCGCTGCTGCTCCCGTCCCCGTCTCCCCCCACCCTCTCCCTCCATCCCGGGCCCCCCAAACTTGCTCCGGGCGTTTTTGCCATCACACCACGGAGAGAAAGTAGGTCACGGCTGAGTCCAAGCCTGGCTGAAGCCGAGACAACCGAGTCTCGAAACCTCGAAAGCTTCCCCATAAAACAGACTTTGGGGTCGTCGTTTACAACGCTTTTTTCTTTTCTTTTCTTTTTTTTTTTTTTTTTTTTTTTATGATGATGATGATGATGATGATGATGTTTTATTTTGGAAACCTTGGGCGATCAGCTGAGTCGGCTCCTGTAGTCCAAGCTGGAAGGAGAGGGAGAAGGGAGGTAGTTTGGAAGATGGAGGTGGGGATGGATTTATTTTTTGCTATTCCCCCAACCCCCCTCCGGGAGAAATATTAAGTTGCAAAAACCGATCCACCGCCTGTTACGGCTCCTGCATCTCTCCATCTGCGTTCTTAAACCACCGCTGCCTCTAAAAACCAACAGATAAAACCCAACCCAGACAAGTCTTCAGAGCGGGTATTTAAAATAGTTCACGGCAGTAAAAGCGATGCTTTAAACCGGTTTCCACCCTCAGGGCTCCCTGTTTGAGCACACGTGTGTGTTTGTTTTCAGGGTGACTGTGGAGGGTTAAATTGACAGTCCTTTCCAGCCTCCGATTTACAGGCAAAAAAATGGTGCTTTCGATAATAACACTGACAAAAAAAAATTAAATCCTCAGGCCCTAATCTGCCCCCCTCCTCCTTCACCCAACCGCAGGGTAAACCCAGAGTCACTCCGGAGTGGCTCCGGGTTAGCCCTGGGGATCCGGATCTCCCCTCAGCTCTTCTTCCCGAGTGTCGATTATAAACCTAAATAAAGCCGATTTGGGAAGGGAGGGGAGGGGCAGGGAGACAGAGGAAGAGGGTGGTTTGGGTTTAATATTTCCTTTTGCTAATTACTGGTGCTGCAACTGTAGACCTAAAGCTAGAAAATAATCACGCGTAGTGAATACGAACATCACTCCCGATCTGTATATAAGAATATATATACACACTCACACACACCTATACATAAATGAAATGTACAGTACCATAGCAGTGAGGGGAAAAAAAAAGTTTTCCTGATTTTGAAGGCTTACATACCATTTTCTTTTAATGGTTAATATTTTGAAAAGAAAAAGATTTACTCCTAATTCAGCTGGTAAAAAGCAAAATGAAACGAAAGCTCACGTTAACATGACATGAGGTTTATTATAGGTCTGTTTAGAATGAAGAGGTAAGAGTGGTAAAAATATGGACAATTTTGAGTCAGACAGAAATAAAATACCAACATTTCTGAGAAGCAATATTTATTGTCTTTTTTTTTTTTTTTTTTTTTTTTTTTTTAATGTAGAGACATGTCCTGAATTTCCCCAAAGCCTAGATTGGGAAAATAAAGACTTCTTGGCGTTATAAGTAAATCCGTCTGCAGAATCGAAGCAGCACCAACATTCAAAAAAACTGAAGAGGAAAATACAACAAAACACAACAATCTCTTTTTTTTTTATTCTTATTCTTATTATTTATGTAAATCAGGTCATCACTGGACAAGAAACCAATTTCTACCCATTACCATAACAGCTTGTCTATAAAGAACAGAAAAGATTCAGATAGGATACTATCTAGTCAAGCGGGATTTTTTTTGTTGGTTTTGTTTTTTTCTTTTTCGTTCTTTTTTTTTTTTTTTACTTTTTGCTTTTAAATTCCCCCACCCATTCACAGAGGTATAGATTCACAGATAAATAACCCAAAAACTACTTGCTCGCCATATTTACACATTCCCGTTAAATTAAGCATAAATAAATATATACAAACTCAATACTGAATGCCTCTCCGCATTTCTTCTCAGGAAGAGTCGATAAACTGATATTTCTCACTGCATGGTCAGAATTTTCAAGAAGAGGAGGTGAAAGGGATCATTTGGGGCATAAAAGGAGAATTTTTAATTTTTATTTTTCTTTCATCTTTCCAGTTTCTCATTCGCTTTTTCAGAGCTTTACATTTGTTTGGGTTTTTTTTTTTTCCTTTATTTCTTGCTGGCACACAATGTTTCGTCTCTCTTGAAATGTTCAGGAGTTTGCCAGTGTGTTTGGGGATATTTCCTTTTACTTTTTCCCTTTGTATAAGAAAATATACTATTTGTAAAAAGCCTACGGTCTCTCTCACACAGGGAAGCCGGAGGGGAGGGGGAGTTTGGCCGGATTGATCTGGCAATGCTTACGGCAGCTGAAACGAGCACCAAATTCTCCGAGAAACATATTAAAACAGAGCCGAACAGGTCTGCTTGATAAACCGGTCAGAAAGAGATGAGCAGGGGAAGGGAATAAGCCCTTTGGGCACAGCTAAAGGTCTTAAAACCATCCTCTCCCCCTCCCTCCCAGCCCCAAATGCAAATTTGGGGATTTTAGGGGAGGTTGGTCTGGGATGCAAAGGGACTTGAAACAGCTTCTCACAGAGAATTTCTATTAGGTGGGACAAGACACGACCCGATTTTAAATAAATCATCGGGTTATAAAAGGATTCCCATAAAATTGGCTTCTTGTTTCCTTCACACCTTGTGTGAATAACAACCACGAAAAAAATATGTCAGGGAGCATACGAAAACAAAGAACTTTCCAACGGAAAATAGAGAATTGTTATTAAAAAAAAAAAAAAAAAAAAAAAAAAAGAGTGAGACTAAGAATAAAATAAAATTTACAGCAACCCACCTGTTTGGTTTGAAAACAAACTTTTCACAGTCTCTCCTCAAACTTTTCCCTTGAGTTAAAAAGCAAAGCTGCCGTGTTAATCCTCCTGTTTATTGATTTATGATCCCGAGGAAACCAAATCTTTTAATAACTCAATTATCAGATAAACATCTGAGGTGCCCCGCCAGCACAAGTAGTTGGGCTGGGAAAGTGCAGGGGAGCAGGGAAATGCCTTCCAGGGGGAGGGTGAGTTTAGTTTTTGGGGGACCTCAGTCCTCAGCACTGATAGGAGCCACCGAAAAATGGATGTTTCCCTCTGGGACCAGCACTAGGCTAGGGGGGAAAAACAAAGATGGATATACTCCCATGCCATGTTTTCCTCCCTGCTTGCACTTAAATCAGAAACCTCGTGGATTTTGTCTCTGTACTTTGGGGAGCAAATGGGGGGCATCCCACTGAAATCAGTGGGAATTTTACATTTGTCTTTATTTCGCCTGAGTGAAGCACAGCCTGGCATTTGCAGTCTGTCTCTTCCAGGTAGAAGGCACGAGGGGCAGATCCAAAGTTGCCAGGAATCAACTGAAACTCTTCCCTCAACCTTCTCAAGGTTTAGGTCCTGGTCCAGGCGACCGAACCTGTGCCTAGGGGAGATTTCAGCAGCAGCAGCAGGATCAGGCCCTCACACATGCGTGAGCATGTACACACGTGTGTGCAGGTCTTTCCCCAGGAAGTTGCAAGTGGTCCCCTCTCCTCATTAACTCACAGTGGTGGTGAGATACTGTCTTCTGCAGTTAAAAGGAGCATCCCCAACATCTCTCAAAGACAAGGAAGGACCATCCCCACCATCCCCTCGGCTGGATGCTCTGGGGTGGCGGGGAGCAGGTCCCCATGTCCCTGCGTGCGCAGCTGGGGAGGTGGAAGACTGAGAGCTAACTTGGGGTCTCCCCACACCAGGAGCCCCAATGGGCTGGGTGATGCTGGAGGGCTGGGCCCATGGGCTCCTCACAAAGGTTTTTTGCAGAGGGCAGGCAAAGCAGCATTCAATACGTTGTGCTCTGCTTCAATAAATGGAACATTCTCATCAGGCAGAGAAGGGACATGTGCTTTCAGGTGGTGTCATTCATTCCTTCCCCAATACACACACACGTACCCCTTCCCTTTCCCGCACATCACTGCTGGGGCACACCCTGCACTGGGGCTTGGACTGTCCTTCCCCAGGAGCTTGCTGAAATTGGGGATGGTTGGCAGGGGGTAGGTTTTGGAGGACCGGGGGGGTGCCTGGGGGGTGCTTTTCAATCTGGGGGTCCCCAACCTGTCAGTGGGGGATTCATGAGATCTACATCACACAGGGATCCACAGCTCCTCTGGTGACGTCCACAGGGACATGCCAATTACCAGACCCACTACCAGGGACTTGCCAGGGTCGAAGACTACCTCCAACTCATCCCAGCAGCCCATGGAGAAGGCTGCCTGCCTCAGTTCCCCCTATTCTCATGTGAGATTCCCCACAGCACTCTGCCCCTGAAGAACCACAGGTACATGAGTGAGGAGCAGCTCCAGGGGAGCCAGTGCTCCTCGGGGCTGCGTGATTCCTGGTTGTCTGTTGCCACACACATCCAACTCACAGGTAGGGAATAAAAGCCAAGACCTTCACTTGCTGCACAAAGATTTGAAAAGCAGAGCAGGCCCTCGGCTGTAGCCATTTCTCAGATAGCTAAGGACACTAAGGGTGACAATCAAGAGGCTCATTTGCTTTTTTTTTTTTTTGTTTTAAGAAGATTTGGTTAGGGGATGTGGAGAGTATTGCTGAATTTTTTCTCCCCCACCATTCACTTCAGAAGGTATCTAGAAACTAAAACAAAGCTAAGGCTTCTCTTTTGTTTCTCTCAGAGCTCAGGTGTGCCTGCTTGGGTTGGTGGGATTGAGTCCTGCAGCTTTAACAGGGATCCTGGGGGGAGGCCTGACCCCACTGGAGTTTTGCCAGCGACTCCAGGAGATTTACCCACACCCAGTAACTGTTCTGACACAAGCAAAAAGATGTGTTAGTGCACGAACCCTATCCCACTGAGAAACACATGCAATTACCCAATACGGCAGAATCCGAACAGAAATTCATATCCTTACACTTCAGCATTATTTTTACCATAGAAGACAAAGAAATGTATGTTAAAAAAAAAAAAAAAAGAAGAAAGAAATCAGACTTCCCCTCCACCCCCCCCAAATCATATGCATAAGACATCCTGTCACACACCAAACCACCGAGAAAAACATTGGAGTTAAGAAGTTTTTTCCCCCTACCACAACGACTTGTTCTAAAGCAAGAGTCACAAGACATTTTTTTAAAAGCTTTCTAAAAGAAACAGATTTCCTCAGACTGAGCTCAGAAATCAGGATATTCCCTGGCAAGCCCTCCCCACTCCCATCACGAGGAGCCAGCTCACATGGCAACCCTTTCCTCCCTGGGTACAAAACCCTAGTGCCAAGCAAGTGCAGTAACATTCAACACAGATCTTATTTTCTTTGCAATATTACACCTCGATTTCAACCTATATTTTTTATCTCATTCAAATTATTCCCTTTGAGCTTCTTTAAAGAAGTGCACCTACAGAATTCGGAAACAACTGGCTTTGATTTGAAAAAGCAAAAAAAAATAAAAGTATCAGAATATCAGAATTGTGGATTTTTTTTCTCTGTACCTGATATATTGTGTAGGGATCTCTAGTCCTCTTTGAAGAAGCTCATAAGCCAAGCGGGCAAAGCTTTAGGAAACAGAAGAAAATAAAACAGTGCATACTCCTGAGAAAGAATTACATACTCATATCACTCATTTTTTGTTGTTGTTAACAGTTCTTTAAAAATGGGGGAAGATATCTCACACACACTACTCAAGAAAATTAAGGACTGAAACATTGGCATAGTTAGGAATATAAAACTCCCTAGAGAAAAAGAGGAGATCTCAGAAAATTAAGAAATCAGATAGCGCTGACATTTTACCAGACCTTACTTTCAAATTTTGCAACCCTGTATAGACAAGGCATTTTACCATCAAAGGAAAGTACTAAATTACAGAGGTATGTTTGCATGCATGAATATGTGTGGCTATACACACATATTAAATATATATGCATATATTCATATATATACATATATATACAAACATACATAGGATACACACGCACCCTTATCAAGTTATGTGTGTGCATAAGCATACACACACACATACGCACCCACACGTCCATACACACCTGTAAACGCTGGTAATCTAAACAGAGAGTCTGTCTAGACCAGGAAAATCAAAAAAGTTCTTAGAAAATTGTTAGTTAATTCGACTGAGCTACGACGGCTTGAAACTTTCCAGCTAATGGCATCTAGTGTTAAGACGCTGCCATGAACGCAGCTCCAACTGGCTGGTGGTGATGACTCCGGGAGAGGTCTGTGCGCTCACCTCTCCGCCTTTCCTAGTCTAGACAGAACCACGGTGGTGAGATGAGATGGGAAGAGTTGAGGGGAATGAGGCGATGGGGTTGCTCAGAAAGGAACGTTCTGGGAGATCATTTTAGCTAGGGTGGAGACGGGATGTTGTTCAAAAAAAAAAAAAAAAAAGAATAAAATAAAAATAATAGCAAGACAGACCGTGCAGCTCAAGAAATCAAAGCACTGACACCAAAAATGTTTCTCCAATTTCTTCCAATAAGTTATTCATTTCTTTCTTTTATTATTATTATTAATTATTATTATATTCCCCTCCCCCCAAAATCATTATTTTAAAAACGTGAAAGAACAGAAGTGGGAAAAAAATCCTGGTGGTTGTCTTCACATGTTCCTGGCAAGAGACTCTGAACCACTGGTCTTGCGCCATTGTGCTCCTCTGATCTTAAATTATTGTCTTTCTTTTATTATTATTATTATTATTTTATTATTATTATTATTTTGTCCTACCTAATAGAATTCTTCCAAAGCCCAATCCAATATTTTTAAAGCTAAAATTAAGACGGTTTTGTTTTAAAGGATTATCTCTCTCTTTCTTTTCTCCTTTTATTTATTTAACATTTTTCTTTTCCTTTCTTTTATTTTTTCCCCCTCTCTCTCTCTCTCTCTCTCATTTTCTGTGTTTCTCTTCCTTGTCTCCAGTTTTACTACCTGGTCCTTCGCCAGATGTGTGCCTGTTAGCAGTGTTGTTGTTCAAGAACATCTTGTCCATGCCTTTGAGAGCTTCAGTCAGGTAGTTTTGAAGGGCCGTGAGGGCAGCGCAGATAGCGGGGGCCCCAAAGCCGTGAGTGATGAGGCTGAAGTGAGTCAAGCAGCTCTGAATGCCCGGTTCCAAAATAGGGGTGGGCCGGCTGTTTCCAATGGGCGTCCTGTCCTGGGCCAAGAGATCTGTAAATTCTTTACAAAGTTGCCTACACAGAAGAGAGAAAGGCAGAGAGAGGAAAAGAGAGAGAAAAACGCTGGTTAGGCTTATCCCACATTTCTCTGAGACAAACAAGGTTGAAGGAAGGGGCAGGTTCAGGCCGAAGCTGATCCCAGGGCCCAGGATAAGACCTCTTTGCCACCTTCCTTTCCCCTAACAGTGCCTAGGGACCGGCCATGGTGAGCCAGAAGAAGTTCTTCAGGAGAGAGGTTTCTGCAATTGCAGGACACCAGGTCTGGAGATAGAAAACTCTCCCATAGCCACAAGGATGCTTCTGGGGAGGTTTAGGTTGGCTATTAGGAAAAATTTCTTCATTGAAAGGGTTATAAAACATTGTAACAGGCTGCCCAGGGAAGTGGTTGAGTCACCATCCCTAGAGGTATTAAAAGACTTGTAGATGTGGTGCTTAAGGACATGGTTTAGTGGTGCACTTGGCAGCGCTAGGTTTACAGTAGGCTTACAGTTGGACTCGATCTTAAAGGTTTTTTCCAACCTAAATGATTCTATGAGTCTATGATTCTGAAGCATTTGGAAAACTCAACCCTGCTTGGTGAGTCTAGAAATTCCCAGGCTGAAAGGGAGATGTGCTATGGTTCTGCCAACCACCCATCTTCCTGGAGGCCTGACCCTGGCTCAGAGAAGCTCCCACCAATGTTGCTCCTGAAGGAAAGCACAGCCATGCACCGAGAGCAACTGGGTGGCACAGGGACATGGTGCAGGGAAGAGCCAAAACAGAACCTCCTCTGAGACTGCTCAGGCTGGGTCACCTTGTCGAGAAAGATCAGGACTTAGGGACTCCATGGCCGCTTATTCATTGCATGAGGAGCAAAGCTAACATTTCCTATTTTATTGTGAGGGGTGGGATCCCAATTAACACATCAGAGTTGACATCTGGCTCTTGTTTGCTTTGCCCACAACTTTGAAAAATCAGATTTGATTTTTCTAATGAAATCCCCCCAGACACACTTTCTTTTGCATTGCTCTGGTCCAAAGGGCCTTCAAGTCAACAGGTGCCTGAGCAACGTAGAAACTCGGGGGACTTGTGGGGTTCCCAAAGGAACTGTTTCTTTGAGACAGATGCCTACCCAGGGACTGGAGAAAAAAAGGCCAGAATTAAAAAAAAAAAAAAAGGGGAAAAAAAAAAAGAAAAAAGGAAAAAAGAAACCCTTAAAAAAGGCGTTCAGCTCTCATCCTCTGAAATTCCCGGTGGGTTAAAGGTTTCAGAGGGTGGGGAAAGATAAAGGTCTACTTCTATGTGTATTATCCATTAAGAAAGTGCAAGAGAGGAAACTTTGAATTTGGAGAACAAACAGTAATGAGTCCAACATTTTACATCTTCAAAGAGCAAAGCAGGGTCTGTGAGCAATTAAAGTTCTGGGACATTAATATCTTCTGACCCTGCGGAAAAGGGCAATCAAATTCCAATCACATGTAAAAAACATCTGGACAAATTTGAGCAAATGATTTTTCAACCCTCCATATATTTCTTTAAATTACACTGTCATCGGAGGCAAGCCACATCCCAGAGCATGAAATAAATGAGAGCTGTTTGGGCTGGTATTTTTTTTTTCTTTTTCTTTTTTTTTTTTTTTTTCCCCTTTTTTACCAGATAGGAAGAGATGTGTGGAGACACACAGCACCCACTGCCGAGGACCCGAGCAAACTACGCAGCACTCAGTTAGTAGCCTGGGAGGCACAGCCAAGTGTAAAACATCCGATACAGCACATCCACAGAGAAAATCCCAAGGGAGAAAGATGGGTTGGGGAGACCAAACGGTGGATCATTAGCAGTACATGGTGGTGGGTTTTCTTGATTTTTTTTTTTTTTTTTAATTAAACCACATGGAAAAGACATTGCAATTTGGTAGCAGACAAACAGGTGTGTGTGAGCAGCAGGAGGGACAGACAGACATGCTGTGGAAGTAAAATACAGATTTTTGGTCCCCTTTCGATAATTTTTTTTAACGGGAGGTGGCTTGGAAATGACACAGGGGACAGTCACCTACATCCTCGATAGGAACAGAGCGTGTTGGCAGAAACCCCACCGCAGAGGGATGCAGAGGCTCTAGGGTCTGCCCTGCCCATAGGGCGACACGAGCATCCTTCCTCCCGGCGGGGATGATATAGTTTGGGGAAACTCCGTCTGCTCTCAAAACGGGCTCAGGGTTTAAGGAGGGGGAGGATTTTCTCGGGGGAGGGCAGAAGCGGAGGGAGGAGGGGGGTTAGTCAACTTCGCACTCACTTTGTAGCAAGCAGCATGTTTTTCCTGGAGTGGAGGTCGCTGGGGTCCGTGTGCTGTCTGTTCAGGTACTCAGAAACAGCTTTGGCTGGGAACTCCGTTTCGCAGATGTACCCAAAATCCCGAGCTAAATGAACGGCCTCACCTGGAGGGAATGAGAGGGGCATGAACACCTCCGGGCCCCGCCGGCCCCCCCCGGGCTGGCTCCCCCCTGCCCAGGCTCCGGGCGGCAGTAGACTCCTGGGAGAGACCAGCTCTGCAGGGCCGTGTTTAGAAACTTTTCCCTTGTACCTTAGGGACAGGCTCCACGTATGTGTTTTCCCTCCACAAGCCCTATTTTGGCACCAGAAGTTGATGGGACAGATTGTCAGCTGATGAGATTTGTCTTTGCTACAATGCGCTTGTGATGGTGTGTACCCATGCAGCTGATTGTGCAGAACTGGGGGAAAAGTACACGCATATACATACACACACATGTAACACACACACACACGCTTTCAAATGAACTGGGGGGGGGGGGGAATCACGAAAGACAAAAGGACCCAAACTTCTCTTAAGAGCAGAGAAATCATTCCTGCTTCAATACACCAGATCATTGTCCAAAATTGTACAGATGTGGACTTAATGTTAATATTAATGTCAGTTCTTTGTGGGACATTTATACACACACACACAGAGCACTTGCATCGTTATCACGATTATGGCCACATCTGTAAAATGATGGAGATAACTGCATTTCGTCCGATGGAAATTATTAATCTGCTTTCTTAACTGACCATCAGGCAACAGGTACTCCTCTCTCTGCCCGGCGGAAAGATAGCAACCAATGGCAACCTTTTCTGTGAAAAAATAATAATTATTCTAACTCTAATTCTAATTGTCACTTTTCCTGCCTGCCTGGTTTCAGGTTTCTTGCCTCCAGAGATTCGTGTCATCCAACTCCTACTGATGTACTTCATGCCACAAGAAGAAGACAGTAGCTGCAGAAAGGAGGAAAAGAGGAGGGGGGGTGGGGAAAAACCCTCAGACTCTAGGGGGATTCTACCAGATTATAGCTCAGCCCCTCTAGAATAAAGCATTAAACCCTTTAAAGCACCGCCTGAGGGACCAGGGGGAAGATTTCCAACACGCAGAACAGATACGTCTAATAACTCCAGGACCACATTATTTTTAACTATCAGGAGTTGCTTTCCAACGTCATCTTCTGCTTTCCAAGGCTTCTCGCTAATCACCAAACCGCTTAATAAAATCGAGGGCAGCGGGAGGAGCCGGGGAGTCCCCGCCGCGGTCACCCCGCGCCGGGCAGGGTCCCCCCGGGCACCGCTCGGGGACATCCTGGCCGGAGCGTTTCTGCTCTCGGCGATACCGTAGCAGCAACGCTAAAGCCTGGCTGGTGGGGGAAAAGGAGATAAATCGCCAGCAGGTGCAGCTTCTTCCAAAAAAAAAGAGCGAGCGAGCTCAGGGTAAACTGTTATTTGTAAGGCAACCGCGGGGGGGGGGGGGGAAGGGGGGTAACGTACACCTTGCTACACACTTGACATAGATTTTAGCATCGCTGTGCTAAAAGGCCCCTGAACCTCAAGGCAGCTTCGGGGAGGGGCTGATTTGGCCGTGAGTTGGGCGCCCACGGGTTTTCCCACACGCAGCGAGGGTGAAGTTGCACCAACCCTGGTGTTAAAGGGCGGTTGTCACACCCGAAACGCTTCACGTCTCCTAGAGCGCGACCCTACACGCGTAACCTACGCTGTGCTTTGCGCACTCGGCAGAACCCATCTGCGGGTACAAGGAGGGGCTCCTTGCTATCAGCCCCCGTCTTTTTGCCAGCCTGCCTTGAGCTCTGCATGCGGTAAGGGTCTTATCGCTCCCATAACTCAATCAAAAGAGTTGAAAAGTTAATATCTTAGCCCAAATTTGTATGCATGCTTATATGCAGAAGAGATAAGTGGATTATTAATGCGCCTCTCGGTGTGTATGTGTAATGCAGATACATATAATTCATAATTGCATCCATACTATTCCGATTATGTTTTTTTGGAGAAGGTCCAACTTCTCTTAGCATAAACACGCACATAACCTAAACATATTAGTGGCTCTAAATTTTGCTTTTCACTACAGTAACAATAAATCAAAGAAACACGCCGACCACCAAAATGACGTTTAGTTGACTTGAAATGAGGTGAAACTTCAGTCTCCCCTTCCCTCTCTGAATCCTCAGGAACAGCTTGTCTCTTTGTTCAGTTCTAGACATCTTAAGGTAAACCTCTGCGACTCTTCAATTGCTCTGATTTATTACCGAAAAAAAAAAAAAATCTGTATACTTTTTCCTCATTGAGCGTCTTGTAGTGGCCATAAATAAGCTCGGGAGGATGGAGTAGACGTGGAGCCGGAGAGCACAGGCTGGAAATGAATAGCAATGAGGAATGGGACTGGCCTGAAGAATCACACACGTGTACACACGTATATACACACTTATATATATATATACACACACATATACACACACACATTCTTGCCACTCAGAGGAATCAGTGACCCTCCGATCAGTGACTTAATTTTTGGGGATGGGATCCTTAATCGTGCCGGTGTTCATCCTAACCCGCCCTGAATTTCACCTCTGCAAGGTTTTCCCACCTGATCCCGAAAGCTGGTTGGCTTTTTTTTTTTTTTTTTTTGGGGGGGGGGGGGGAGGAGGGGGGTCGTAAAATGTCAGACAGGAGTTCAGAGCAGGCAGGGGTGTGAAGGGAGCTGCGACCCTCGGCTTACCTTCCACCAGGGAGGTGAGTAAAGTGACATTTGCGGCCTTACGCCTGCCGGCTGGTAAATTCAAACCGATTTTTTCTAGCCTTTCTCGCAAAGATCTCCCCCCGTTTTTCGATTTGGCTCTAGAATTACAAAGAAATTAACATCGTGATTAACCCCGCAGTGTTCCTGGAAGAAACGTTTAGTCTGTGCAGTCAGTGGAGCCTGGGAGGGTTTCACTCGACGTTAAGAACTTTGGGTGTGTTGATTTCTGCTCGGGTTTGCTGAGATTTGCTTAATTTCTCCCAGGGGTAGAAGTGCGGATGAAGCCACTTTTCTCCCTATTTTATCCAGGGAAATTAAATAATGCCAGATAGCAATAATTAATGGACAGGGTTCTGATCTAGAGAGCAAATGGGTTCCTACTGTATGACACTCGTATTAAGATGGAGTGAGGAGATGGGCAGAAAGGTACAGGAGGAGAATTAATCCTCAGTTATTCTAGGAAAGAGCTAGAATGGGAAGAAGAACGGGGGTGGGTGGGGGGGGTGGGGGTGAGGGGAGTAAATCTGAAAGACTCGAAGGGAGAATGTGTGTGCCTGTGGATAAATAAAAAAGGAGGAAAATATTTATTAAACTATTTCGTGCGTGTGAATGTGTTTTTGTGCCGAAAGGCGATGCTGAGAGGAAGAGCTCACCTGAAGGCAGGGTGCGTTATACAGAGGGAATTGAGTGCCTGAAGGAAGATTTGAATATCTGTCGGAGGTTACTGATAAGGACAATAAAAGGATGAGTGAGCTATAGGTGGGAAATACAGAGCTATTGTTCGGAAGCCTATACATATGTAAACCCCCAGGGATAAAATCTCGCCACCTGCGAAATCAGGGAGAGTTTTGGCACCTAAGATCAGAGTCTATCCCAAATATCTCTTAGTTCTCACTTAGAATTTGTTTAAGAATTAACAGTCACACTTAGGGAAAGAAAACCAGAAGCGACAGAGAAGCCAGACTGGCTTCCCACTATTTTATATCGACGTAAATAGGGCTAGATGGCAGAATTGCAAGAGAGCAGCTTTCTATATTTCATCTGCTCTGAAGCAAAAGCTTGTCTAAAATTTAGATTCAAGATAGGAACTGAAGTCAGCAGCAGCCAATGATTATGGCTTGGGCCATCTCCAGAAATCCACTGAAGTTCAATAATGATGTTTCTTTACCTTGATAATTATATTTTCTACAGTGCATCTCTCAGATGTTCTCCCCGCTCCATTTGTACAGAATGAGCAGGCAGGTTAGCATCTGTAAGTAAAAATCTCTGCTGCTCTCACTGGCAAGGATCATAGCTGAACAATGATTACAGACATTCACGTGGAACAACATCTATTTCAGGAAACCCTAATTCTCACGTGTGTATTTTTGGGTGACTGACTGCATGTAGCAGGACTTTCCCCCTCCTCTCCAGACACGGAGCTGGAGACCCTGACATCATCACAGAAATTTTTGCATTAGAAAAAAACAAAAGCAAACACAAAATAAACAATCAACTTGATTTTAAACCACCTTAGTCGACGTTGCCCAATTGCTGGTACAGGAGCTGGCAGGGTATTTCCTCCTCTAAGATAAGCAACTTTTAAACATGATCTGGAATTTATTCAGGACCAAATTAATTGAGTTTGTTTCTGTCTCGAGGTTATGCTTTATATTGCAGGCTGGTGTATAACTCACATGTCGAGAATGAAGTCTTATCCCCTCTCAGCTTTCTGTTGGCTAGAGTGAAATAGTACAACATAGCATATCATGACTTCTTCCCTGTTCTGACTGGAGATAGAGCCTTAGCTTAATTTTCTTATAGACAAGTCATACTGACAATTCACAGTCCTTCAGCCACTGTCAAGAAGATAAAGACCTTTCTCCTGTTAGTCCTCCCAGCTGATGTCCTCGGAGCTTAATTTGTCATTGTTGGTGCCTAAACGCATGATCTCTTGCTTGATATGATGGAGTGGCAACCAGGCCTCCAGGTTATACCTCGCTCCTCTTTTTCCTCAGTATCAATAATGGCAACTATTTTGAGGTCTTCAGCAAACCTCACAAGGACATTAGTGGGTGGTTGGCACAAATATTATACAGCAAAGGTCTCAAAACCAACTGTGACTAATTCCTCTAGCAACCTTCTCTAGATGAAGCACTAAGTTTCTGACTTTCAAAGCTACCTGTTGTTGGCTTTTTAGTCAGGTACTTACCTACTTTACAGGTTGCCTGTTAACCCCCTGCTAATTTCAATAATCTCTTGTGTGACACCATGTTAATTGCCTTGTCTTTATTGTCATATAGAGGAAGCCTCATGCATTTATCTAGGAAATCCCTAGAAATACATCAGGTCCTGAAATATACCCAGTTCATCCTGCAACATCTAGCTGCAACATGCCCATCATGGCATTTTATTTTGTCCATTTTCTAAGAGAGAAGTGTGAGAAGGAGGAGAAAAGTGTGTGCATGTACAAGGGAGAAAATCTTCTGGTCTCAGTTCCTTCATTTAGGGATTCTTTGACAGAAACTGCACAAGGCCAAATCTTTCTCTAGTTTCCATACATTCATCTCAATGTCTGAATACAGCATATTTTCACCTTATCCTGAACGTTAGACACACACGCTATGACAATAAGATCAATGCATATTTGCGATCATCTTCACCATTGACCAAATATTTCTGGTGCATGCATGGATGCCCACACAGGGGCATGTTCACACACTTGTCCCAGCCTCTTACCTTCTAAGTACTCCTCCTAGGAGGGATGCATTCAGACACTCTGGAGGAGAAAGGCGTCTTTGAACTTCTCCCACAGTTACTTTATACTTTGAAGTAGAACTAAGCAAAGACAAGCGGCCAGGTACAGAGCAAAACACTTCTCCGGTATTGACTGAAATTCCACCCAGGAAGCCATCTTTATTCATCATCAAAGAAGTAACAGATTTTGGAGGAACCGGAACTGGAGAAAGAAAAGGGGAAGAGGGGAGAGAGAAACCATCACGTCACGAAGGAGCACAGTATAACCACAGTCTCTCCGACATGCATAGAACGGCAAAATGAAAGGGAATTTTGAATCTCTGGCTATCTCCAGCAACCTAAAGGGTGCTGCTCCCCCAACCTCTAGGAAACTGCTCCATGAATGATGGATGGAGAGAAGGGTGGTGCAGTACAGCCTCTATGCAGGGTTTGATCATTGGGAAATAAAATACATATTGGCAAGCACCTGGCAACTTTCGGGTTTGAGCCTGTGTCTCACCCAGAGCCCCCCGATGCCTTTTGTACAACGGACAGCGCCTTTCTGGAGGGGAAAAAAAAAGGAAAATTTACTTTTTTTTGCTAATGTTTCCATTACTGCTAAGCTGAGCCAGGAATAAATTCGCTACACGAAGGGGGTTGCTGTCTTAAATAAGTATCAAGGCTGGAGGATACAGCAACCAGAAGACAGCTCTGTTATTGCTTTGTGTTTTTATTAAGTCTGGTTTATGAAATAAAATGAGTCTTTTCCTTCAGAAAAATGAACACCAGAAAAAAAAAAAAAAATGGTCTAACCATGGCATTCGCCACCTTGATCATATTGTGCTGTCCGCGAAGTAGCAGGAACTCTCCCACCCCCGAATAAAGCTGATGTAGTTACTGTAACACATATTTAAAGGTAGTTATGGGGGAAAAAATCAAACCAAAACAATAAAGCAAAACTAAACAAAATAAAAACATGTTATTCTGTTCACGATAAAACGAAATATTTCTTTTCTCTGAGAAACTAGTAAGGTTATTTTAAGAGTAATCAAGGGGATTATAACGAACAAATTCATGTAATAGTAACCAGACACACTCGGAAATAAACAAACAAACAAAAAAAAGGCTAAACTAGAAATGAGAGCTATTCCCCCGTGACATGAATTTTGTTTACAAATGAACGTAAATAGCTCCCTCATAATTGTGTGTAACTGTTATGATTTACAGCAGGTGCTCTAATCAATCAACCAATCACTTTAATTTATAGGGAGCCTCGCTGCATTTTCCCAGTTGTTTCATTTCTGCAAGTAATTGATAACAAACCGTACTTAAGGTATGTTTTATGCAGGAGTTAATAAGAGCTGACAGCTGCTACTGCTGCTTCCTCTCGGAATCGCGGCAACACGCGTTTCCTTATAGAAAATATACTCCGAAATTGGGGGTTTTGTTGGTGGGAGAGTCTTGGCAGTCCAGCGGGCATGTTTCAGAGGAGAAGACTAATTGATTACACACCCTTGTCGAGCTGATACTACTTCACAGTCTCCCATTTCCACTCAATCAATTGCAAAACCAATTCGGCAAATAATAGGGTTCTATTATGCACATATGCCAGCTATTTAGGTAGTTATAATACATGTCAGTTAAGCCATAAAAACCCTGTTTATTTGCAACATATCTGGAGAATCAAACCATTAGGGTTGAGGGGATATTTAAGTCGTCTGGAGCTGCTAAACAATAAGATCGGGTATCCTAATATATTACCAAGTGCTAACTACTGGGCAATTGCCAATTTTATAACCTCAGTGTATGGAATAGACACAAACGTGTTTCACTGTTTTTATTACAGATCATTTCCTACTGCCAGACCAGACCCCCACAATAAAAGCTCTATAACAGCTAAAAACCAAAAGGCATGTCGATTTTAGATATACATATTGCTTCATATGCCTTGTACATAGTATCCAGTATAAACAAATTATTTTGAGTGGCTTTACTTCAGGGAATCGGAAAGTGAAATGGATTCCTATTTCTCTATTATTTTTAGTTAGGCACTTTATACAGCTCATAAAGGCGGTTTCAAATAGTTTGAGAACGGCACAGAAACAGTTATAAAAGAGTTAGAGGCCCGCTCCTGCTCTCGTTGCTATTAATAGGATTTTTTTTTGCCATTGATTCTATAAGAAAAGACTTGTTTGGGGTATCAGAGGGAGTACTAACAGACCAAAAAAAAAAAAAAAGTCTCTCTCTTCCCCACTGTACATAGATATATCACTTATTTAATGCACGATATTCTGCAAAGTCATTCGAGTGAAGCACCAAGAAAAAGTTGTGAGGTTTTGGTTTGTTTGTGTTTTGGCTTTTTTTTTTTAAAAAAAAAAAAAGATTAAAGCAGTGCCACCAGACAGATTTTCATGACTGGCATTTTTTTCTTCGGACAAACACACGGGCTCAGTGGTTCGAGTACACCTTTACAGTGGCTATATTTAGTGACCAGTTTATCAGGTCACTGTCCAGTGAACTGAGAAATTAAACAAGAGGCAGCAATTCCACGACCATCTGATCTTAGTCCAAACTCACTAAAGAGAGAGGGACCCGTGCAATGCTTAAATGTGCCTCACCCCCACTCGCTTTGGCCTTTTGGAGCACTCATTACATTAGTTAACCTTTGAAATATGGATTTTCACGTGCTCAGTATTTTTTTTTTCCTTGCAAATTGCTTTTGGGAAGCAGGCTGGCTCCCTTCCCTGCTATGCTGGGAGCTCCTCAGCTTTTCTTCCTACCACTGCCTCCCCGACAAGGACCGTATGAACATACCCATCAGCTGGAGTCTAATAACTCTAAACCCATTTTAGAAGCTTACCAGGCGGTGTAAGCATATCTATTGCAATTTCATAGCTTCAGAGAGATGTATTCTATCTAGACTCTATATCTTCTGTAAATTACCTAATGCTGCCTCAAAAAAGTGTTTGCCATGGAATGAATTATCTCTATCTATATCATATCTATATGTTTATCATGGCTATAGCTTTTCAGATATAGCCCAGACATTACCAGAGATAATATAACGTGGAGGTTTTAGTGGGTGAAGTGATATACACGTTCGTGTGTGCAGCTGCATGTGTCAAATCCCCGCGTGTATGTAAATAAACTGTAATGCGGAGTATATTTTTAGTCGATATCAATTTTCCCAGTTGGTTAGGGACTGCCACAACTGCTGAAATAATACAGAATAACACACACGTATGTATGCAGCGTCCCCAGCACTTCTGCTTTAACTTTATCCCATTTAGTTCTTGTTATCCCCAGCAGAAACTATTTGATTTTCTTTCACTGCCAAACTCCACTTGCTGTGTGTATGCGAGCACTCACAAATACATAATTCCCCCTTCCAAAATCTGCCTTCTTTCTTTTTTTTTTCCTCTCTCCCTCTCTCTTTTCTCTATCTTTCCTCTCCTTTCTCCTTTTCTATTCCTTTCTCTTGCTTTCCCTCTTCCTCTCTTCCTCTCTTTCTCCTCCTGTGGATACTTCCAGCCTCTTTGTCATTTCTCCCCCTTCCATTTCTCTTCAGCTTATCAATAAACCGGGAGAGCAACAGTAGCCGCTTGATTTGTTAGTAATTATAAGCATACTGTTCCTGCAAACGGGATCTCTAGATGAGTGAGATCGCTTTAAAACGACAGCAGGAAATGGTGGGGAAATGGAGCATGGCGAAACTCAGCGTGAAGCTTTCAGTTCTTTACATGTTTACAATTTTCTGTGCATACATTAAGTCTTAGGGTTGGGGTGGGTTTTTTGGTGGTGGTTCTCTGTTGGGTTGCTCTCCACAAACGCGTGAAAATGCGCAGAAATGCAGACACAGAGAGGAAATGGAAATAAAAGGGCATTTCAGCTAGACTAAAAATAAACAAATAAATAGAATTATGTCCTGAAAATAGCTGAATAACAAGGCTCTAAGCTATAGATATCGTTGCAATAAACCTGGTGAATATGATAGTCTAACGGTCAATCAATATGAAGAAATATGTCTTAAATTCCTTACTAACAAGCATCATGGACAAACTTCTTACTAATCAGCTATCAATCTGCCTTCAAATCTTTTTTAAATCTACCTACTGGGCCTGAAATGAGTAAAAAGTTCTTTTTCCATTATAACAACGGGATTTTGTTGTAACTGGTGATTTGGTCTGACTTGGTAGCTAAATGTAGAAAGTCCGGGGACAGCATCTTACCCACTTTCACTAAAAAACCCGGTTCTTACTTTAATTTTAATGAACAAATACAGAAAGTGTGTATTCATGTCCCCTTCCCTCCTGTCCCTCTCGTCTCCTCCTCTTCCCCCCGCCCCTCTCCTCCACCGCAGTCCCTTTCCCCTGAAAGCCGGGAATAAATTTCAAAGTGAAATGTATTCCCTCGAAATTGTTTCGCATTCAATTAAAGGGGATCATAAGGTTCAGTGGGCAATCCAGGAATAAGCACGAAACTGAGTGGCAGCGAAGCAACATCTCCGATTCCCAGATCTACCACCTGAAAAGCTGAGGCCAAAGTGGTTTTCAGTTAATCATTTATCCGGATACTTCAGGAAGAGGTGGAGAGGAATCTCATGTTGTATTATTAAGCGTTAAAAGAAATGTTAAGATACCTCCTTTCATAGGTTTGTTTAAAATAGTATGAACAATAGAGCGTGTTTGCAAGGAGACAATGAATTAAGGTGTTAGGGTGAAAATGGCCTTTCGTGCTGAATCAGATGTGAGTGTGCAGACGATCGTCAGAAACAGCTGAAAGTAAATAAATACATCAGGATAATTTTAAGGTCACTGACTGTGCCCCAGAGTCACAAAAAATTAACTTGGGACTCGGGCCACACAAGATTTTGCAAGAGGACAACTTCTTTCGCCACAGACGGTGCCAAGCAAATTTCAGATGAGCAGTTGACAAGGGGACCCGACTCCTGACACATAGAAAACCTTCCCTTCACTTCAGCAGAAATCGAGGGAAAGGCCTCAAAATGTGCAGTCGGTAAGCTCTTAAAGCCGGGTTAAAAATCTGAAAATAATGCTCTTGGTGATTATTATCATCTTGATGATTTATCTGGCTCCCTCCCTCCCACTTCCACCACCCAAATCTTAATGGAAGTAGGAGTTAACGATGATTTTTTAATGTCTCGTTGGATTTTTAGACTGTTAATGTACCGCATCCTTCTCATTATTAGTTTATTGATTGTTCATTGACCAGCCCCCTTCAAATCGTATTAACCACCCTCTGCCAGTTTAGATTAGGAGAGTTTAAAAAGCACCTTTCATTATTTCACCGCCACCACCACCACCACAGTAGAGTTCAGGCTTGGTAGCTTAATGCTCGCTCTAATGGGGCAGCTAAGAGACGAGGGGCCACGGTCCCTGCCTATTGCATTAATAGCTCAAAGGGGGCTAATACAGAAAATTAGCCTTAAACGAGCTCTGGAGATCTCCAAATGAAAGAGCCATTTATCACGCTGGCTACCTTCACTCCACTCGTTTGCTCTCTCTACTGGGAACAACTCATTTCCTCTTAACTAAATTACTTCAGAAATGTCAAGTAAGCTCAGATAGCAAACATAACAAGAGACTGTGTATATGTAATCTATTGTGCGGGATCGATACGTGAGATAAATCCATAGCCGTGTATGAATCCCTATATAATTTCCTTAATATTTTTGGCAATCCTTTTGCATAGATAGATAGATAATTCCCTCTGCAGGCCTCAAAGACCATCAAGAAACAGACACGGTCTGGATGATATAATTAAGTTTAGACTTCAAGTCCACATCCTACTTTTCCCACCACATTGTAATTAAAGCATTTTAGACAATAAACTAGGTTTTGGTGAAGTAGACCCCCTCCAACCCTCGCGTAGAAAATATGTATCAAGGGGAGTTCTCCACTGTACAAAAATCAGTCCCTATCTATCTATCTATCTATCTATCTATCTATCTATCTATCTATGCCATCCGCCTGCAATAACGACTTACAGAGTTTAAATAACTTGTTCTTACTTCAAAGTACATCCTCAGAGCTACAAACCGCAGGGAACGAAGCAAAATTGATACCGAACCCTCTCTCTGTTGCTCCTTCTCTCGTCCTGATTAAATACTGTCTGCCACAAATGTGACCTACTATTTACTACCCATTTCTCTTCCTCCGCACCCAGGAAACTCACTGTGAGAAAAGCAACTGAGCCCACGATATTTTTTCATTCTGGAAAGTTTCTTAGAGCTCAGCATTACTTCTAAGGCAGAAAATACTGCTGCAGTGACTTTAAAACAGCTGCAGACGACTCTCGGGATCTTTTTTAGTAATCTAACTTCCAGACTGCATATGTATCCTGTTCATCATGGATAGATTCAGACTATCTCTCCTTATGGCTACAAACAGGCACAGGTAATCCCACTTCTATGGGTCTGTGTCTCTGTCTGCGGCAGCTGCCCGACCTGGGGCCGTTGCAATGCCCATACACAATAAGAACACCTAAATCTATACCTAATACATGTAATTATTAACATTCACATTTTAGTGCTACTCGCTATCTAACTGCACCACTCAGCATCCACATTAAATATCTCTGCTGCCCTCGTCATCTGAAGGAGGGAGAGACACAGACAGAGGGAAAGGGGGGGTAAAAAAGAGTATTTTGGAGTGGGTGATCAACAGAAGAGCGTTCTGCGAAAAAACAGAATGCGAAAGGAAAATGCGAGCACGGAGCAACGTTAGAAAGAAGTCTCTCGACCACAAATCAAGCACCAATTAATCAAATACACCCAAGAGGAAACATCGTGTATGAGATGAGGTGACAAGTGGGGGTGGGGAGGGGAGGAGCGGGGAGGAGAGTGAGGAAAAAAAAGAGAAAAATACAACCACAAGCCATCAGGTTACAGACCCTGAGCACAAAACCTGCTAAACATTCAAACTGAGCTAAAACAGGAGAAACAACTTCTTTTTTTTTTTTTTTTTTTTTTTTTTTTTCCCCTTCTTCAAGGTAAGTAATTTTCTGTTTCTCAAAAACACCTTCGACTTTTCAAACGTTGGTCATAAATGATGCTGCCAAATGGTCTTCAAGTTTTCATTACTTTCATCCCTCAAGTAACTAGAACTTGATCGTGTGTGTGAGAGAGAGACTGTACATGAGGATTTAAATTAAAAAACAATAAATACACGGAGGGACCTCATGCTGCCTTGAACACATTTTAAATAAACACCCTCCCTGTTATTTTGCTTTACATTCTAGAAGATCATCTCTATTAAAGTATTTGTGAGCATTTGACAAATAATAAGGTCCTGGAGATAAGTGCTGCTGATAGTAAGCATAAGGGACAGCATTTCTAAGCCTCATCTCTGGTACTTAAAATTGAATCTAGAAATAGAAACTCCTTAGATAATTAAAGATAGCTTTCCCTACATTTGCAGTGTGTGATCTGTTTAATGTCTATCAGCATAACACAACACTAATCGCCAAGCATCTTCGAGTGACTGTCAGAGAAATGTAAAAAAATTAAGCAGCTGCAATACGCCCAAAATGAGTTATTGTAATTACATTTAATTAGTTTAATTAGTTAATTATTTTGCTTACAGCTGTACAAGAGACTGCAAACATTTGTTAATATCACATTCCCTTTAACAGTATGGGGTGATTCTGCAGTTACACTAAATCATGTGCGCATATGTAGAAAGATTTAAAAAATGGGCAGGGGGAAGGGGGGATTCTTGGAGGAAGGGGGGAAGAAGTCGGGGCTGCCTTTCCATAGGCATTTCTTTCTCTCCCCTTCACGTTTGATTCGCTTGGGAAATGCCTTTAAGCCCCAAAGGGAATCAATCCCCCTCCCCCCTTAAAAGCCAAGGGGTCCCCATCGAGGACTATCGGGGGGAAAAGAGGAGGGGGTCCGTGGAAACTGCATTTGAGCATGGGGTGCTCCATGAGAGAGCATTTGTGTAATTAAAGCCTTTGAAGGACGGGGGAGGGGGGATATCAACTCTTACTTTCACATATCTTTCCTTTTCCCTTCACTCTATCTCCCCATCCAATCAACTATTCATCTTGCTGCCATGTATGCCTGCTTCCCGGATAAATTAATTGCCCCAAAGTAAAAATATATCATGAAGATATTGCTACACAGTAAAAGTTTGTCTAGCTTGTTGGAATAATCCATACCTTTTTTAATGACAGACTGGTCCAATAAGTTCATACCGCTGTTATTGGCATCTTCAACTGACTGTGGATATAAAAACATCACTATTCAAATTGACTGGATATTAAAGAATCGCGTACATAAATCATGTCATTCCAAACTCGAGTTTCTGTTATTTCCATTTATATTAATTCACTAGGGGAGGAGGGATTTTTTTTTACTATTATTATTGTTATTATTATTCCCCCAAATCGACAAGGAAATGAAATTCTTACAAATTATATAGTCTTCTAATAAAAAAAAAAGAGGTGTGAAGCATATGGGGTGCAATACTGGTTTTGTTATCTTATAAAACACAGATATCACATAGACTTCTTTGCATTCGAGAAAGCTTTATATTTCTTCCTTTGAAAATCTGGCAATTTGGCAACATCTGCAAGATCTATTGCATGACATAAATGAACACGATTAAGGACAACTTAAATTCTCCCTCCCCTTTCCTCCCGCTCCCTCCCTCCTTTTTTTTTTTTGTTTTGTTTTGTTTGTTTGTGTAACCCTGCTACATCTTAATAATTCAAGGGCCATTTACTTTTTATATATAATAGTTTACATTATGGACTTTTAATTAAAGCCTGAGCAATTCGGAGTGCAGAGCAACGCCCACATCGTATAGGGTACAAGCAGAAAGAGATTTACAGCTCCCGAGGTTGCTTCCATGTCCTGAATTAGTGGGGACGGGGAGGGGGGAGCGAGAATATACATTATCAAAAGTATAAACTATTAAATTGATTGCCTAGAAAAAGTGTCCCGATCTCCTTTTCAAAGCCTTTTTCCCCCCCCCTTTTTTTCCTTTCTTTTCTTTCTTTCCAGCCCGCTCAGGAGCACACCTGTTATTATGGCATTAACTTCTTTAGCAGGGAAGAGAACAAAGGCGGGCACAGAGGACAGAGCAAATGCTGGCTTTCATTTCTCAACACGAAAGCGGGCTATACAAAAAACAAACAAACAAACAAAAATTACCGCTGAATCGGCGGTCGGCACAGCAAAATCATCTCCAAGGAGAAGAGGTATCATGAGAGCAATTTATTGCAGAACTATGACAGGTTCCGTTTTAGGGGAAATTCTGGGTTTCAGAGAAAGGGAGGACCTGTGGGTTTTTTGGTTATTTTATTTTTCTCATTGCTATTTAGGGTTTGGGTTTTTCCGGGTTATTGCATATTCGGGGAGTTATCATATGTTTTTTCCCTGATAAGGAAAACATCTTAGAGCAAAACAATGATTTTCTTCCCTATTAACTTTATCTTTCCTACACCGAGAGGCTGAGTTTATCCGGATCCAGCCCTTATCTCCGGCTCTCTTTGCTCAGCAGAGACGTTCAAGATGGACTATGATTTAGGAGAAAATCACATCTCCCAAAAATGTGACGGAACAATATTTTCTGTGAGATCTTTCCTTTCATTTTCCTTGAATCCCCACTCAAACGAGCGCGCACACACACCCAGTGGTTCCTTATGTTGTGTGTGTTTGTGCATGGCTGTGCCTCTCTCTCATAATCAATAGGCTACATACCTAAAGGGCACAAAATAAAATTACAAAGTCTTCCCTCCTTTCCCTGAGCAGCTCCCAAAGAGGGATGATGAGCAAATCCTGCAGCCTGCTGGAGTGCATCGTGGTGCTCCTCGATGGCACAGAATTGGAGGTAAATATGAAACGCCATCTTTCCTTTTTTTTTTTTTTTTTTTTTTTTTTTTCCCCCTCCTTATCTCACCTTATCTCTGGAGTCGATGGTTGTGCACACGCTTTATGTGTGTGCATGCACTCCGCTCGCTCCATCAGCAACGTGGGTTAGTTGTTGTAGTTAATGAGAAGACTCCTGTCTGATTTTCTATCTAATTACGCCCTCCTGCTGGGTTTTTGTACAGGATATTCGCTCAGCATGCTGGCAGTTAATAGTCACAGAGAGGATCGTAAAGATTTAATTAGGACTGCATGCGGAAACGTGGAAAAACAACTCAGACTTTTAATTACTAGACTTCTTTAGTTAAAAGTGATACCAGGGGTTACTTTATAAGAGACTTGCGTGTTTTGGTGCAACTTAACTTTCCGTGTCTCCAGCTAGCACACAGGAGCGGGGACGACAGTGTGAGTGAGTGAGGAGGAGGAGTGGAGGTGTGTGTGCAGGGAGGGGAAAGGTGATGAGTCTCCAGATATACTTAGAAAATCTAGAGAGGAAGATTCCCCTCCCTACCCTCCTCCAGTAATCTGATAGCACGGAGCTTCCTGTATATCCACCTTATTCAATAGCTGGGGATATATCTGAGGGGAAAGCCTGAAAACTGATCTTTTTGTTTTCCTTTAAAGAGTCTAAAGAATCTAGATTTCCCCCTGTATATTTTCTTATTCTATCTTTTACTAGTAAAACCTTGCTTTTGCCTAGCCGGGGGAAAAAAAAAAAAAACAACCCACAACCCAAAAAAAACCAACAAACAAACCAACCAAACCCCAAAACAACTGGGATTGCAATGGTGTTTTTCAGAGTCCCTATTAGGTGATGCAAATTTGGTTTCAATAAGTAGGTCTTGGCTTCTCCATTCCCTGTCTGAGGGCTGTAAATCGCAGACTGAAAATTCCTCTCGAAAAGGGCAGCAATAGCAATACAATACGTCCTGTTTACAATAACAGCGCGCTATCGTGTTACAATCACTTAATTCTACCCCTGGACAATGGCTCACACATGGCCTGGATCTGGTGTTTATAAAATAACCACTGTTTCTTTCTGTCACGCACTCTCTGTCTCAATTCTCCCTTGTCAGCCCAACCCATTCTCATGGCACATATTTGATCAGACATGCATAAGCTAAAGCCAGGAGGCACATCTTTATCCAACTATATACCTAGATACCGGTTCAACTTTTTGGACTACTGAAAAAGAAAAAAAAAAAATATAAAATTTGACACCATTCCTGGAGATTCTCTCTAGTGTTCATGGATAATAAGTGTATGTCGCCTAAATAGGAATCCCTGTAGCTAGAACGGATTCCTTGAATTTAGAATAAATCCATATTAAAAATCAGGGGGGAAAAGTGCCCAACTTCATCTGTCACTAGTCGAGGGACAAGAATAGAAAATGCTGAACGGCAGGAGTGAGTACTGGGCTGCTTTCCCTCCTGCCTGTGTTAACTTGCAGTTGGACACTTCTTCCTTCACGTGTTTCTCCTTGGGATACCCTCCTCTCCCTCTTCCCCTCCTCCCCCAGCCTGAGACCAAACTTTTAGAAATAAAGGGCCTGTTTCATTTCCCAGTCCCTCAGCACCCCAAAACAAGAACCCCAGGCCTGCTGGCCCGCAGCCTCGGCAGCCCCCGCCCGGCCCCATCCCGGTCCCGGGCGAGCGGGTCGCGAGTGGCCGCGGGGCGCAGCGCTCGGAGCCGTCGGGGGGAGGCACCTTCCTCGAGTGCTGTGCCCTGCCCGCAGAGGGGGTGTTTTATTGGAAAAAAAAGAGGGACAGCTGCTTTATTTGAGCTGAGCAGGACTTTTCCTTCTTTACTCTTCTTCCTTCTTTTCTCTCTCCCCCTTTTACTCTTTCTTGCTTTCACTCTCCCTTCTCTTTTTTCCTCCTTTCCCACTCTTTAGCTTTTATTCTTTTTCTTTCTCTCTCCTTTCGCTCTATCTCCCTTTTCTATTTTTATTTTTCTTCTCTCTTTTTTGTCTCTTTCCCTTGCTTTTCCTCCTTTTCTCTCTTTCTCACAAGAGCACAACAATTACCGGTTTTTCTTTGGGGAAAGTGTAAATATTAAAGCACAAACAGTACTTAACGTCTATCAGTTGTAGAGAGAAAGAAGAAGAGCGATCCCCTTCCGGCATTCACAGAGGTAAAACTCGCCTTGACCTGCAAGCCAGTTTGGCTGAGACAGAAATGCGAGACGAGACCTGCGCATCACGCCCGTGGGGGTCAGGGGCTGCCCCCAGGTCTGAAAACCAGCTTGGAAACCCGCAGAAACCAGCGACCCAACGGCCACTGAGCTCGGAGGCAGAAGCAAATCCAAACAGAAAAACCTTTCTATTTCTAAAGCAGCTCGCCCCAGCAAAGCTCGGAGATTTTCCCGTGAAGCCCTAAACCAAGCCTCCAGCCAATGCAATACAGCCCCCCCGCTTCTCTGCCGCTGAGTCCTGTAATGTTCAGCAGGATCCTTTTTCACGGCTATTTTTTCCCTTCTTAGCCTCCTCTTTTCTCCTTTCTTTTTCCCTTTCTGTACTTTGAAGTCCGTATCTCATCCAGTGGTCCATATCGCTTTTTATCTCAAGTCTAAATATATATATATATGATGCACATAATACACAAATTTGGAGGAAAAAAAGGAATGGAGGGGAACCCCCAAACCCCGACTAGTAAAGCCTAATGCAGGACCCTGAGGGCTCCAGCCTCCGGCTCGGGGGTCCCCACAGGGTGGCCGTGCCCTGCTCCAGCAAGGTGCAAGTCACCCCAGCACCGAAGCTGTTAAGGGCCTTTCTGTTTTTAGGAAATAACACGTGATGATGAGTTTCGCGTGGGATGGGAGAAGGCTGGGAAATACTGTGCTTTGAGCCCGGTGAAACTCCTTTGTTACCCAAAAGAGGGAGCAAAACTAATTAATATTAGTGCTACCCTACCATCTCTACTTTAAAAAAAAAAAAGGGGGGGGGGGGGGGGGGGGGCTTGTTCCTGATCACTGGTTATTGCTTTAGGTTTGGGTTTTGTTTATATTCCCCCCCCCCCCTCCTGGATGAAAAATGTAGTAATCTGACAGTTTCATCAAAATGCAGGAAATTGGCTGGGGGGCGGGGTGGTGGTGGTGGTGTGTGAGCTGAGATTGCATGGGAAATAACAGGAATTTGAAAGCCAGGCTTAAACTCTGCCAGTTTTGGAAACACGTGGAGTATTTAGAGCAGTATGTCTGCCTTCCCCCTGCACTCTGTTGGCTTGCCATGTAGGGGAGGGTTTATAAAGCGGAGCCTGTGCGTGATAGCGATGAAATAAATTCTCTTAAAAAAAAAAAAAAAAAAAAAAAAGAAAAGGCGAGGGAGTATCAGTTATAATCCCAGTGCGGAAAAAAGGATGGTAACCCACACTAACATATTGCTGGAAAACCCTCACTGCTCATTTCTAGCCGAGGTATGGGGGCTCCAGCCTGGATGGCATCTGCATCGCCCAGGAGAAAGAAACGCGGTGCCTTACCTGGACCTCCTCCATCCCTGGGTGTCCGATGCCGTGCAGAGAAAGGCTGTCCCCCATGCCGGAGTCAAGGCCATGGTGAGCGGAGTGCAGAAGGACATCTGGCCTCCTTACTGAGTGGTAGTCCCGCCTGGGGTCCAGTCCCGAGAGCTGGGGCAGGGCGGCCCGAGGCTGTGGCAGCAGTGACCCGGTCTCTGATCCCACCTCTTGCCTCTGCCTCTGTCCCCAGGGGTGCTGCTGGGGCTGATGCAAGGGGTTTAGGGAGTAGGGGTCATTGACATGGGAGTAAGGGTCCTGGCTTTGGTGGTAAGGAAGAGGCTGGTAGGGGGGTGGGAAATAAGGCGGCTGGAAATCCGAGGATGGGGTGTGAGAGAGCGGAGGAGCGCTGGAGTAGGGTCCCTGGGAGACGGATCCCAGCTGGGACAGCCTGGAACTGTGGCTGGGCACTCCATCATGCCGGTCCTACAAGCGGAATGAAATAAAAACAACAAAAAAGAGGACCTTTTTTTAAAAAATAAAATAAAATAAAATGAGCACAAACCCACCCCAAAATAAAATCAAAATGCACACAGTTGTAAACTAAGGTTCAGATGTGCCCCCTTCCCCCACCGCGGATTAGAAGTGTTCCAGTGTTTCTCACCCAGATCATGTCTATTCCCAGTAACTATCAAGAAGGGGGAAGGGGATGTGTGTGTGAGGGAGAAATGCTAAATGTCATAATTAAAAATGTAGGACTAGTGCTCCATATGCGTGTATGATCTGTGACTTCAGTCCAGTAATACGATTCCCCCTCCAGCAGTCCCCAAATAAAACTAAAGGTAAAAAAAAGATAAAATAAAAAATTAAGAACCCCCAAACCACCCATCCTTCCAAACAACCCACCCCTTGTCCCGCCTAAAGTTTCCAAACATCTGTTTATTCCCTCTGCTGAAGTCCTGAAACTCAAAAGCACCAACCCATCTTCACGTGGAAAAGACCAAAAAGAAAGTTGTACTTCTCGGAGGACTCCGAGGAAAGAAGTTGTGCGAAAAAGGACTTGAAAAAAACAAAATAAAAATCACGGGGGGTCTTTGTATAAAGACAGTCCACCCCTTTAAAAAAAAAAATCAAATAAAGTAAAAATGAAACATCGATATTGAACAAATCCAGTCGCTATGATTTCTGCAGCAACTTCCAGTGTCTTTTGTCTCCTTTTCCAATATTATATTCCGGAGAATGGGGTGGGGGTTAATTGTAATGAAAAGTCTTTGGGGTGTGTGGGGGGACGTGGCGGGGGGGAGTGTGTGGAGGCTTCAGAGAAAAGGTGGGAGAGGAGTTTTGTCCAACTCCATCGCGCTGAAGCTGCGAGGCTAAAAGTAAACAAGAAAAATATCTATTCCACAAAGTGTAGCTCAAACCCCCACAAGCAATGGCACACATGGTTCAAAAAAAAAAAAAAAAAAAAAGGAAAAAAAGTTTTTTTCCCCTGCTCTCCCCCCAAACTCCCCTAGCTCAAATCGAGAACACACAATGCAAAAAGGGAGAAGCAGCTGCAAGCCTCCTCCAATTATTGTGCTAAATTACCAAGCCAAAGGCGTTTAAAAAGAGAGAGAGAGGGAGAGAGAGAGACAACAGATCGAGAGAGAGAGAGAGCGCATGCAATTCTAGTACAACATGGATCCAAACTCACCATGGCGGAATAGGTGTGGACTAACATCTGGAAATAAAAAAAGTCTTGTAACAGCTAAAAATAAAATAATGGTGATAATACTAATAATTGGAGGGAAAAATATCAAGGAGATCTGCAAAGGGACGTGTTGGACACAGGAGAACAGCTTGAGATATTTCGAAGTCTATCCATCAAAAAAAAAAAAAAAAAGAAAGAAAAAAAAGAAGACCAGTGCCCCCAAAACCGAGCCTGGAAACCTCTATCTACATATATGATTTACCCCTCCCTCTCCTTTTTTTTTTTTTTTTTTTTTTTTTTTTTTCCCTTTGAGCTCCCAAATACAATCCTCTTCAACCCAAGGCTAGGCTCAGACTGCTCCGCTACCCCTTCCTCCCTTTCCTTCTCTACACCGCCTCATAATAATTGATATTCATGACTATTAATATTACACGACTACTTTAAAGGGAGAATGCAGGACCAAATGGAGCGTGAAGCTGGCAGCCAGCTCGAGAGCTCCCCTACTATTGTAAATGACGTTCATTCAGTGGAGAATTACTAGATGTAATCAGACGAGGGGGGCTGGCAGAGGCAGAGTTTGGGGAGAGGGAGAGGGGGGAAAAAGTTTAGCAAGGAAGAGGCATAACTTCAATTAACTCGAGCGGAGGAAGATGAGGAAAGTAGACACTGCGGAGCTGGAGCAAGGAAGTGAGATGAAGCAATGCTGGAGGCGAAGAAGAAAAAAACATATTTCTTTTTTTTTTTTTTCCCCCCCAACATTTAATTATACATTCCTAATACGAGGAATTGATTGCCTTTGGTGTTTTTGTTCTTGTAGGTTTTTTTTTTTAAAAAAAAAAAACCCCAAACAAATAATGAGGGAAAAGAGGCTTTCCTAACCCTTCCTTCTTAAAAAAAAATAAATGAAAGAAGAAATGTGCAGTCACTATAATATACGTCTATTTACAGCGGAGATTAAGCCCTTCTGGTGCATGTTACAGATCGTATTTATTCGCAATAGCCAAATAAACACTTGAATCTGCGTTAAGTTGGGCTCCACTTTTTTTCTGAATCCTGTTCCTCCCGCCCGACATGAAAAAAATAAATATTTATGTACATATATCTCCCGATTTTCACCCAAATGTAAAATGCATGCAGTGAATTTTAAAGGATAGTAAATTTATAGTTTTGAGGCAAAGCCAGGGGCGATATAAAACCTTTGCGATGTTGCAGGAACCCGTTCAACTGGACTGTCTGCCATTTCTGTTAAAGTTCAACTTACTTTCCTTGCTAAATAGACTCACACTTCCCAGAGCAGCTCCCCCCCCCGCGCGCACACACACACACACACACACTTTTGTTTTAAGAACAGATTCTGTGTAAGTGGTTGAGACGCCTCTACCATCGTGTTGTTAATTATAAATAGGAAAGAAAAGAAACATTTTTTTTTTTTAAAGGTAAATCTAGAGGGCTTCAGCTCTTTAAAAAAGTCAACAACCATAATTTTTTTCTTTTTTTTTTCTTTTTTTTTTTTTTTTTCCTTTTTTTTAATAAAAGGTTGCACGTTACAAAATGTCTTGGAGCGCACCCCCAAGTTAGGGTATCCTGCAGCCAAATCCCACCCAACCGCTCCCCCACCTCTGCTTCTCTCCCACGGCAATCTAGAAACATGAGTGTCCGTAAAACGCACAGCAGTTTAAAAATCCCTTTCAAAGGAGGGTGGAAAAAAAAAAAAATAAACCCCAAATCCCCGACATTCCCCGACCTCGCTGGCAGGGAGGGGAGATGTTTTGTCGCCTGCTGCTGCGGGCAGAGACAATGGCCAGGCTGTGCCTGGGGACGGGGAGGGAAAAGCAGCGAGGGCTCAGCGGGCTGGGGACCGCCGGCGGGACGGACACACACACACACGCAGACACACAGACACACACGCCGGGCTGTGCTCATTCCGCACACGCTGGGCTCTGCCAGTTGATAATTAGCCTGACGGCAGCTTTTGGGAGCGGAGACATTCTCCCGTGCGGCCGGCGGGCACCCTCCCCGCTCCCCGTCCTTTCTCCGGTCGGGAGAAGCCGGAGCTGTGCCCTCCCTCTGCCTCTTTCGCCGCTTTTCTGGGGAGTTTCCCCGCTGTAAGTGCGAAGGCGCTCCCGGAGGGGAGGGCTGCGGGCGGCGCGGCCCCGACGGCACTTCCCGGGGCTGCGCTCCCGGCCACCCCCGCCCCTGCCCGGTTCCCGGCCCGCCACCAGCCCCTCCACGGTACCAGCCCGGTGCCAGCCCGGTAGCAGTCCCCTACCCAGCCCGGTAGAAGCCCGGTAGCAGTCCCTTACCCAGCCCCTGCCCGACTCCAGCCCGGTACCAGCCCGATATCCAGTCCCTGCCCGGTACCAGCCCCTGCCCGGTCCCTGCCCGGTCCCATCCCGGTAGCAGTCCCTTACCCAGCCCGGTGCCAGCCCCTGCCCGGTGCCAGCCCGATCCCAGCCCCTGCCCGGCCGCCTCCCCACGGTTCAACTCCTGCGCTGGAGCTGTAGGATCGCACCCTTCTGAAAATCTCCCCCCTCTGCGATCGCCGTGTAAATGCCTACCCCAAATTTAAAAAAAAAAAAAATTTCATTTTGCAGAGCGCCTTTCCTTACACCTTTTTTTTTTTTTTTTTTTTTTTTGTTTCCCCCCCCCGTTTCGGAGCAAATCCAGCACGCTGGTTAACTTACAAGAAATGCATTCGCGGAGCCCGTTTGGGAAAGATCCGGCTCAGGAAACCGTGCAAAATTAAGAAACGTTTCGCGGTGTTTGCGCTGTGATTTTTTTTTTTTTTTTTTCCCCTTGGTCTGCTTTTTGACCTCGAAAATAACGCGGAGGTCTGAATAAAATACACAACTTTTCGCGTCTGCGGACTATGCGGAGCTGCCTTTGAATGTATCAGTTCGGGTGTGTGTACTCACATACGAGCAAGAATGTATGCGCCGCTTAATTAATGCGAGTGTATGTATACATGCACATCTTATCTATTGCTATATAGGTATAAAAAGTCGTAAAAAACGTATCCGATTGTGAAAACAAGAAAAAGAAAAAAAAAATCCAAATTCAGCTTGAACTTAGCTTGGAATTGCAAAATAAATAAAAGAAAGAAAGAAAAGAGAGAAATTTATCCAGTCCCTGAATACCAGATTGCGTTTCTCTTCTATTTTCAACTTTTTTTCTCTCGACATTTGTCCATATTTAATCGAATTATATTTAATTCGAGGTCTAAACAATCAAACTCTTGCCTTTAAGTTGCCTCATTCCAACCCCCAGATCATTTCTTTGATGTTTTAAATCGCATCAAACAGCTTTTCCATGAAAAAAAAAAAAAAAAAAGTTTAGGACTTGGCATGCTGAATACAAATATGCAAAATAAATAAGCATTTAAGCATTTACTTTTGGTTTCCTGTCTCTATACTTGTGTGTGTTGGTGTTTGCGTCTCTATATCTGCCTCTATGTATATGTAGAGCTATATATGTATTACATAGTCATGCCTGTATCTATATGCTAGATGTATATTTAAATATACATATACTTTCTTACTCATATGCATATTATATACTCACCTCATAGATATCTTCATACTTGACATTTTCAACCAGTTTCCAGAGCATGATGGCAGGCTGTTCTCTAGGAGGTGAGTGCATTCATGTGAAGAGCAGATGTCTGGATTCTCAGTACTTCTCTGTCTGTAATGATCCATCTATAATTGGAAATGGGGGACAGACACCAAATCCGACGTTCCTCTTCCATCGCAACTTATATCTGTTGTCTGAAACAATAGGCTGCAGAAGTCTACCTCAATCGGATAGTAAAAAACATTATCTGTTACATAGTTACATATATCTACAGACATATATGTGACTAGATATATACATATACACACATATAGAGACTTAGACTTATATGCAGGCATATAAAGATATATACATATACGCAGTGGCACATGCACAGACATACATATACATGCACATATACACACATATATCTCCTAACATACAACTTTTTTCATGTACAGACATATATAAATTGACAAGTTTCTATATGTAAATTATATATATTCTCGCATATGTAGGCACATGTTTATGACACGTTACATATGCATGTATACATACAAACCTGGTCAGTTTATATAGGAGTGTATACAAATGCATATTTGTGTATATATTTATACATCTACACATATATATGTGGATATACAGTGATCAAATATATGTATTATGTAGTGCATATATCCGCTATTTTAGTAGATTGATAGATAGATAGATAGACAGATAGATAGATAGATAGATAGATAGATAGATAGATAGATAGACAGAATGGAGAAATTAGTGATTTTTTTCGATCCTATTTATATTAAAATAAAGAATAAGTTGCCTCTGCACTAGGCGATTCATCATTTACAACGAGATATTATGCTTTTCCCCACATGCAATATGCTTTTATTTACATGTCCAGAAATTATCCTCTCATATGCAGTAAAACACCCAAACAGCATCTCATCAAGCACATTCAAGCAAATCTAAAAGGAGTAAATTTAGATCAATGATTTTCTTTTGAAAGCCTTACACTTCAGACTTGGACTGTGTATTTTATAACTTGGAAACACTCTCTCTGGATAAAAAAAAAAAAAAGAAAAAAAAGGAAAAAAAAAAAAGGAGTTTAGCAAACCCTTCTCTGCACACATTTAAATAGCTATTAGCTACTTTCTGAAAACGATTAAAACCAGAGTTGGATTTGTGCGTTTCCCGGCTAGCTCTCGGTTTGGAAGGGGAGAGGAGGAGTTGGACCATTTTTAACCTTTATTTTTTTTTTTTTTTTTTTTCCCCAGGCAAACCTTGCTTCGCATTGTCCGTTTTTTTTTTTTTTTTTTTTTTTTTTTTTTTTTAACACGTTGTACCGCAAAGAGGCGACCTATTCTGCAGGCGAGCAGAGCCCATCTCTGCCTTTGAAAGGAAACAATTGAGCTTTGCAGTGGGCTGGTGCACCAGGAGAGGGGGAAAAAAAAGGGAAAAAAGAGACACACAGAGGCAGAGAGACAGAAAGAAGGTGTTTCTAAATTCAAGGTCCTGTCTCTGGAAATTTCAAGCTCTGTCTATAAGGTTGCTACAAATCTTTGTTATTCTGCATGGGATCCTATGGGAAAGTGCATAGTGTCCTTTGTACTTTCAAAGGTCCTACAGGTAAAGGCGCTTTTATATCTATATAATCTCGAAAACGAAGAAAACTTCATCAGGAGACACTTCTGGTGGTGTTTGGTTGGCTGGTGGGAAGGGTGGGCTTTTCTTTTTCTGTTCGCTTTGGCCTCGAATTAAAGCAGAAAGTATAAATTCATCCCTTTTTCCCTCAGCCTCTACAGCATACACCCACCCCCACCCCCCTTTCAAACCGTACATCTTCTTCTAAAAACTCAACCCTCAAAAGGCAAGAGACAAATAACAGCCAGATATTAGGAGCTGGACAACGGTCTTGCTGGAAGTTGTTAAAGCAGATACGAGTTTTTTCTCTGCTGTACAGAGGAGGAGGAGAAAAGGGCACATCTTCGAGTGGGTTGGACAGACCATTTCAACCGAAGCAATAGTGTAAAAAAAGCTGGAAAAGGAGAAAGGAGGTATGCTGTTCGCATGTGGATGTGCAGAGGTATGCATGCAGCCACCCCACACACACCCTCATGCACCTATAGATCTGAATGGCCCTCTTACAAAAATACCAGGCTCATAAAGGGACACTTTGCCATCACTTTTGTTAAAAGTCTTTGAGTCATGTCCTGGAAGGCTGGCACAGGGCAGACTGAATGTGCTTCGTGACAGCTAATGCTTTACAATTTCGTGGCACCCTGAATTAAATATGCTTTACGTGCTGGGGGAGGGGAGAGGAGGGGAAAAAAAAAAAAAAAGCAGCTAAAATAGACTTGACGACTGCTGGCTCTTTGCTAACAGAATGGTAGAGACATTACATTCTTACTTTCAAATCCCACTATTACATTTCGCTTGCACTTGCAAAACATGACAAACGTGTCTCAAGTGATCATTTAGAAAATTAAAATGAACAAAGGTGCTTCGCATTTTCTGTGCTTGTTTTGCACCCCCCACCCCCGCAGCTTCCTTAAGTCTAATTTACCAATTTCAAACGGGAAGACTTGCACCAGTTTACACCCGAAATGTGCAGTAAACCCTGGGTCCAAAATGCAAGGCACGTACTCAGAACTGACCATTGCAAGCTGTACTTTCAACCTTAAAAAAAAAAAAAAAGGTGGGGGGAGGACCAGCCGTTTTTCGGCAGTTTGGGGCAGGCTTTTACAATCTCTTCCAACGAAAGCCCGGCTTTTTCAGCGGTGGGCAGGGGCACTGCAGCCTGGCAGCTGCCATTGCAAAGGAATATTTTATATTTTTTGGCTTTTTTTTTTTTTTTTTTTTAAAAAAGATACCTTTCCATCTAGCCCTGCCGATGCGGGAGGGAGCCCTCCCCGCCCTCCCAGGCCGAGCCGCGGCGGGCGGTGGTTCCGCGGGCGCGGGGGCCGGGCGCACCGGAGCGCATTGAGCGGGGCAGCGGCGCCCTCTGATGGGGGCTCCCTCCGAAAGCTGCCGCCCCCCCCTCCCCGTTATACCCATAACTGGGAGCTACAAACAGCCAAACATTTCCTCTGTTGGAAATGATGCTGACACCGGTCTTTCCTCCGATAGGATAAAGCTGCAGGTTCTTATTTACACCCTTTTTTATTTTTTTCTTAGCTCAGTGTTTGAACCTCTACCTTATAATTAAAATAAATCCTCTACCCTCCCCACTGTTAAATGCAGTGTGCAGCCTAGGTCAAATATCCAAATCATCTCAACGAGGTGTTTGTTAATAGCCCAGGGAGGGAGAGGCCCTGCAACACCATGATGGCCACTTTGGTGAGAAGTCAGAAAAAACATGAAAAATCAATCTTAATTCAACAAGTTATGATCCTCTCATTTCATATGATTTCCCTTGTTTGGGTTTTTTTGTTTGTTTGTTTTTTGTGTGGTTTGTTTTTTTTTTTTTTTTTTTCCTTTTAACTTTGCCTGCACCCAGTCAAGGTCCTGTTTCAGAAATAGACTTTCTACCCTGCTCTGCCTTTTAAATCCAGCGTGGCTCTGTATAATCATGTACATATCCCTCAACCCGTATTGTTGGCTGGAGTTTAAAATAAATCCATTTATCTCAGCGCCCTCTGCTGCTCGCTGCAGGCTCTCGTGTAAAGGCAGGTTTCTGACAGTTTTAACTAAAAAATCCAGGCTTTTTGGAAGTGTTTGGTCCCTTTTCTTCAAACTAGCTCTTTTTTTTTTTTTTCCTGACACTTTTCGTTCTCACGTGTATTTCAGAACTCAGTACTATTTATTAAAAAGCTTCTTTGCAGTTTAATTCACAGGGGAAAAAATCATATAACATTGCAGGCATCTCAAAAAGTAGCTTAAAATTTACTGCCTGCTTATTCATGGATTTACCGAAATCATTGCTTTGGTGTACATTTAATACCTTTTTTTTGGTAAATAATACCAAGACTTATCTCTTAAAACAAATTCAACTTCCTATACTGTTTGCCGGTAAATCCAGTTTCCTTATTACATCTGCAGACATAACCAGGGTTTTTCATAGAATCATAGAATGGTTTGGGTTGGAAGGGACCTTTAAAGGCCATCTAGTCCAACCTCCTGCCATGAGCAGGGACATCTTCACCTAGATCTGGTTGCTCAGGGTCCATCCTGACCTTGAATGTTTCCAGGGATGGGGCATCCACACCTCTCTGGGCAACCTGTGCCAGTGTTTCACCTCCCTGACTGTAAAGAATTTCTTCCTTATATCTAGTCTGAATCTACATTATTGTGGTTTAAAGCCATTACCTCTTGTCCTACCAAAAATCTATCCCCATCATTTTGCATTTTCCCAACACCACAGTGCTCATACTCTGTGGAGGGACATCACCAAGCCCTCTCATTGCTGCCTGCTCTTGCAGATGTCAGGAGCAGTTTGTAGCAAGCCAGAAAAGCTCAACCACATGTGCTGAGCCCTCATGGACAGGCCCAAAGTGTTCGCCGCATTTAATAACTCTGTGGGGAAGAGGCTGTGGGCTTTGCCATCAGTGGAGATCTCCCTGGGACACCCTTTGTCACAGCCCCTTTCAGGCTCTTCCCAAAGCCAGGATTAGGGTGAAGGAGTCACTCCTGGGCATCAGGACCCACCTCCCACTGCCCTGGAGCTGCCAGCTCCCCTATACCACTGCTTGCAGCCAGTGAGGACAGGGCATTCACAATAACTCAGTCTGAAATATCTTCCCTGAAAAGGGTTCCAAAACATCCTAATAACCATGCATAGGAGCAGGCAGTCTAGAAAGGGCTGGTGTGACCATTTCAACCATCAGTACTACCCATCTGTGAAAAGAAGGGATAGAAATATCTTTCTGAAGGCTACCAGAGTCTTCCCTGTGATTCTTGACCACTTATATGAGAGGAAGAGAGTAAAAAAGCTCTGCATCAGAGGGACTCAGTGATGATCAACTAAAGAGTCATGAACCAGAAATCCCACCAGCTGGCTTGTTGCCTCTGTCTCTCTCCCATTTTTAAGAGCATGCTTATAATGGTGTTTGGCAAATTCAAGGAATGCTTCAGATGACTTTTGGCTAGGAAGGACTGAGTCCCATTGGTAATTCATAATATGTTCGAAGACATTTAGTCAGTCTTCTGGAGGGTGTTTCTGCTGTTTTTGCAGAAAACCTTTGGGTTTTCTCTCTACCTTTTCCCTCTTCATCTGGGTCTCTTGGGATGGCGAGGAATTGCAAGGGATGAATGACAGTGAGGAGTTTAGGGCAATCAGAGGCAAGCCTATGGAAATCCCAGTCCTTACCACAAGGAGACACTGAAGATACCCTTGGTAAATATTTCCAGCTGAGAGAGAGGATGCTGTGCAGCATCTTTGGCAGCAACTGTAAAATCATCAAATGGCTGGAAAATTGCAGAGAGGAGGAAACTTAAAAGAAGAGAGTAGGTGGGTAGAGAAGAAATTTTAAAACAACATCTCAGCAATTTGGTATTATTTTTAGGATGAGAATATTCTCAAACATGAAGAAGCAGATAGACACAAATTAAACAGCACGACACAAAACATCAAAGTTTGTTTTCAACTAGTAATAACAAATATCCACTCATAGCCAGTGACACCACGCTGATACAGTCTGAAAGAGAGTCAGTCATGTTGAGCAGAACTGTATTCTCTGTTTGGAGAAACAATTAAATTTTTGGATTTCATACAATCATAGAATCATCTAGGTTGGAAAAAACCTTTAAGGTCATCAAGTCCAACCATAAACCTAACACTGTCAAGTCCACCACTAAACCATGTCCTTAAGCACCACATCTACATGTCTTAAATACCTCCAGGGATGGTGACTCAACCACTTCCCTGGACAGCCAGTTCCAATGCTTCATGACTCCTTCAGTGAAGAATTTTTTCCTACTATCCAAACTAAACCTCCTCTGGCACAACTTGAGGCTGTTTCCTCTCATCCTATTGCTTGTTACTTGGGAGAACTTACTGACCCCCACCTTGCTACAGGCTCCTTTCAGGTAGTTGTAGACAGTGATAAGGTCTCCCCTGAGCATCCTTGTCTCCAGACTAAACAACCCCAGTTCCCTCAGCCACTCCTCATAGGACTTGTTCTCTAGACCCTTCACCAGCTTTGTTGTTCTTCCTTGGACATGTTCCAGTACCTCAATTTCTTTCTTGTAGTAAGGGGCTCAAACCTGAACACACTGATTTGTCTAATCATGACAAAAAATGAACTCATATGTCACTCTGTGGTACTCGCCTGGCCACTAGTCTTTGATAGCAGGAATCCCAGTTTATGCAGCCCAGGATACGGTTGGCTTTCTGAGCTGTGAGTTCATATTGACTGCTCATGCCCAGTTTTTTCCAACCTAATTCTCCCAGGTCAAGCCTTGCACAACCTGTGGGCTATTTGGAAAAAGGAGCCCCTCCAAGTGTTTCTGTCTTACTATACTGAGGAGAACTCCGGTACCCAAGTTTAATTATGTACTCTACTCATGTCTTGGTGTTTTATCCCTCTGTACTGCCTGTTTTTTCACAAGAAACCTGAGTACATGATTTCAACAAGGACCTGGACCTTGAGGCAATGTGATGGGATGCTTCACCAAACACCTGGATGCAACTTTAGCATCCCCTCTTCAAAACTGTTCTACCCACTGCAAAAGCTTTGGAGCAGGAATGACAATCAGATCTCCTAGGTTAAGAATGAAGACTGTTTCAGGCCTTTTTTCTCATATCAATATCTCTTAATCTTTATTTTAATCTGATGTAGGTGCTCAACTTGAGACAAGGTAGTGAACTTCAAATAAGTACTTGGCTCCCTAAAACAGAGGACGCGAAGCCTTGCTCACATCTTACTGTCTCTCCTTATGAGCTTGGATTACTCCATGTTGCTGACTTGTGTCTCCTTGTATTAGGACCCAAACCTCCCTTTGCTCTTTGAACAGGGATGTTGGGTGTTAGCTTCATGGCTTTCCATGATTGGCAGGAAAAGCAGGAGTTAGGTGATGCGTTAAACCGAAGACTTTATGCACGTTCTGCCACTGGATGACTTATCCTTTGTAACACAAAGGGGAGTCTGAGGAGTCCCAGGAGCTGCTGTCACAGCTGCAGGGTTATCCTTCCTCTCCACATCCACCTTTTGAAAGTGAATTAATCCTTTCTAAAACCTCTTCCTCCTAAAAGCCAAACAAAACACTAACTCGTTGCTGAACTTGTTTCCTTAAAAATTTTAAACTAAACATATAAGGATATCTTTCAGTTTCCTCAGCTGGGATATTGGCACTTACATGTGGAACTGGCTTGTTCATCTGAATAAAGCATATACTTTTTATTTCTTTATTGTTCCCATTCCCAAACAAAACCCCCTGTTCTTAAATAGAGTCACATAATCAAGGACAGGCAAACTGCAGCCATTGAAGGGAGCTTTCAGTTTTATTAAATGTTTAATATGGCAGAAAGTTAGGAGATTCCATTTTTATTTGTTTAATTTAATTCAGTTATGTTTATGTGGATACAAACTCTTTGTATGTGATTTGACTTAAAAACAAGGTTTAAGTTATATTTATACAATGAAATACTCTCTTCACATTTTAGGATATAGCCTGCGGAGTGAATTATTTATGCTCAGGATACAGCATTTAAATTTCATGGTAGGAGAGAGTTAATCAGTTTTAAGAAAAAAAATTAGGACCTGGCCTGTTATCTGATTTGAGAATATTTTTTTTTTTTCCTCTGGTATCACCCTCCCCCACTTTCTTTTTAATTCTTCTCTTGCTTTCTGTCAGTAGGTGCTCAGATAATATGACCATAGGCAATGCTTTAGGGAGGTAAAAAAATTCTGGGTACATGAAAGGAGACATAGCAAAGTCAGCAAACTGTATCTATAGGGGAAATGTACTTCAGGCTCCCAAAATTGCTCATAATATATCCAGAGTCATACCATTCCGTGGATGCTCCCTTCAGTTTGCTCCTATACTGCACCGTGGCCAGCAGGGACTTTAGCCCAAGTAGTAGCAGGGTCTTAAGTTAAAACTCTCATTAACTATGATTTTAAGGTAGTTTAAGTTTTTCCCTTCCCTTCCCTTCCCTTCCCTTCCCTTCCCTTCCCTTCCCTTCCCTTCCCTTCCCTTCCCTTCCCTTCCCTTCCCTTCCCTTCCCTTCCCTTCCCTTCCCTTCCCTTCCCTTCCCTTCCCTTCCCTTCCCTTCCCTTCCCTTCCCTTCCCTTCCCTTCCCTTCCCTTCCCTTCCCTTCCCTTCCCTTCCCTTCCCTTCCCTTCCCTTCCCTTCCCTTCCCTTCCCTTCCCTTCCCTTCCCTTCCCTTCCCTTCCCTTCCCTTCCCTTCCCTTCCCCGCTTTTTAGGTTAATAAATGAAATAATGCCAAAGAACATTTCTGGATACTCAACTTTCCTATTGCTCAATGGTTCACAGGTTCTTGGCATGGTTTTGACCCATGTCAGCAATTTCAGGCAGCTCCCAGGCACAGTTTGGCGGTGAGCAAAAACCAGACACTATTCCCAGGAGGCAGATAGGATATGACCACCCTGGTTTAGAGACTGAATTTAATAATATGGATACAAGGTATTCCGTGCCAGTTAGACTCATGGCACATAGTTCAAATATAGTCTAAAAAATTAGGCACAAACTTGTTGTTTGAATTAGGTTAACTGCATCCTCACTGCCTTCCATGCAATATTCATTCTAGTGATAGAATATGATATTAATATTAATATAAACATGCAATTTAGAGTTGTAATCCTAAGGTAATTGTATATCATTGCTTTCATTATTATAAATGCACAAGCACAATAAAAATCAATGTTTCCTGCCTAAGAGGCATAGGAACGAGCAAGTGTAAATGAATCATTTTAACAACTCCGAAATTAAACATTTTGTTCTCCAGTATCAAGATGAGAAAGTTGAAAATTCAAATTTTGGCCTTTCTCCCACCCTCAGTTTTGAAATGAACATCTAACGATTGAATTTGCCTACCAGAAGAGAATCTATGTTGCAAAAAATTTCAAGTACCTGTAGTTATTTATAATCAGAGTTTCAGCATACCTTCCTAAAAATGTAATGACAGCGCTCCTTAAAAAAAGACTTGCAGAATCACTACACTGTTTTACCAACATTGGTCTTTGTTACTGAACTTTAACATGGTTATTTTTTTCTCTAACTATATAATTAAAAGTTTCAGCCCACTTTTGTTTCGGGAGCCTTAGACTGGGTTTTATCACATGTTGAAATCACAAGGGCAGTTTCACGGTTCCCTGAATGACCAGCCTTGTTTCAATATCTTTTTTTAAAAAGCTTTGATAACTAAGGTTGTTTCTAAATTTATGATGAGTCTGTTAGACTTCAGTGAAAATGTAAAACATAAATATCCTTTAAAACACACAGTATATGAAAGAAGGGAACTTAATCAGTGTTGTGGAGAGGGGACTGGAATTCTGGAGAATGGTTCCTTCTCCCAGCCCTACTTCTATTGCTCCTTGTACATGACCTTTGTCCAGGCCTGCTTATTTACTGAAGCTTCATTCTGGCTTGCCTTGTTCCCTTTCAATCATCATCCTTATCACACAACTAATTAAAAGGAACCTGATCACATCCTAGATGCATGAACATCAGGAAGATGCTTGGCTGACAAAAAATAAAACGTATCAGTGTTGCAGCAGCAAGAGCAGCATTCAGCAAATTTCCCCATTGTGTCAAAAGCCCTTACGCTGCGTGGGATCTCTTGTGCAAAGGAAGGGTGATGCCTGTTTGGTCAGCTTCTCTCATTCCCTAGGGGTTTCCATTTGTGCATCCTCTGAATATAGAATTAGTATAAAGTAGAGCAGCCAATTTATCTTGTGTAAGTCATGAAAATAGTCACAGATAGACCAGGAAGTGGGGGACAATCACAGCTTCATAGAAACAAAAGCTGCAATTGCTCAGTTAAGCTAACTCCTGCAGAACACAGGCCAGAAATTCTCTATGGATTAACTGTTGAATGAGCTGCAGTGTACCTTGTAGAAGAATTAATAACACTGTCTTGGTTTTACTTTTTAACGCTGTGGAGGTAAAATCTTTGTCCAACACAAAGAATTGTTCCTTTCTTAATCACTATCTCTGATAAAGATACAAATCTGTTTTCTATTCTGTGTTTTGTTGAACTTGAACCTTAAACCAGTAGAATCTTCTGATTCTCCGTTTTCAGTTCTCTGTATCACCTTGTTATTAAGATGAATAAATTAATCTTGTTGTGTCTTTCATTATATGGTAGATCCTCTTGTACTTACAGAATCATGGAATCACAGATTAGTTGAAGTTGGAAGGGACCTCTGGAGGCAATTTGGTCCATCCCCTCTGCTCAAGCAGGGCCACCTACAGCCAGTTGCCCAGGACCATGTCCAGATGACCTCTGAATATCTCCAGAGAAGGAGGCTCCACAACCTTTCTGGGTGACCTGTGTCAGTGCTCAGTCACCCTCACAGTTGAAAAGTGTTTCCTGATGTTCAGAGGGACCCTCCTGTGTTTCAGTGTGTGCCTGTGGCCTCTAGTCCTGGCACTGGAGCCCCATTGAAAAGAGCCTGGCTCTGTCCTCTTTGCACCCTTCCTTCAGGTATTTATATTCATTAACAAAATCCCCCCTGAACCTTCTCTTCTTGTGGCTAAACTGCCACAACTCACTCAGCCTTTCCTCATAGGAGAGATGTTCCAGTCCCTTAATTATCTTGGTGGTCCTTCATTGGACTCTCTCCAGTACATTCATGTTCCTCTTGTACTGAGGAGCCCAGAACTGGACACAGGACTCCAGGTGTGGCTTCACCAGTGTTGAGTAGAGGGGAAGGATCACTCCCACCTGCTTCCAACATTTCTTCTAATGCAGCCCAGGATACCATTGTACCACTTTTGTGGGAAGGGCACATTGTTGGCTTATGTTCATCTCAGTGTGCACCAGAATCCCTAGGTCATTTTCTGCAAAGCCTCAGACAGTGTTTTGTCATGACATCAGTGATGCCACATCACTTTATTCAGTTCACTAAGACCTTTCTTGAAAGGGACATATCAGAAATAGCATAATATTCCACCTGCCATTGCTTCACATCCATGACAGATGCAACATGAGCTTTATGAATAAATACATCATATCCTTTTTACTTATTTAGACACAGGACACTCTTGCCCTTCTGCCCTCAAGTTCAAGCTCATACTTAGTGAGTTGTCACCTATGACCAACAATTTGCTTTCAGAGTCACGGCTTTCCAGAACAGACTCCAGCATCTCATAGGGAAAAGGTATTTATTTTCTTTTTAGATGTACAAATTAATTTTCCCTCTGTTAATAAGTTATTTGCTGACATCCAGCTTGTTGAACAATCCAGATCATGGTACATTTTTCCCCTTCATCAGTTTACCTGCAATCTTTCAGTCACTTACAAATGCTATCATCAGTGAAACTACATATTCCCATTGATAAGAAATTAAACTAATGTCAGGGAAGGCACTGAAACCTGAAACTCTATTAGGAATTTACGTGTTTAGTCATTATTCTCATTTCTTCATCCATTTCAGGTTCAGATAGATAGCTTTAGATCCATTTAATGTATTTAGTATTTTGTCTAATTGTTATAAATGTAAGCAACATCCCTGTGGTTGCAAGTTAAATGCGCTCTAGAAGTCAATCAAATTTGTAATCTCATTAAAAGGAAGAAAAGCAAGTTCATTTGACAGCATCTATTTTCTGTAAACTTGTATTGATTAGTATTAATTACATTATCCTCCTTTAATTTTTTTATTAATTGAGTCCTCAGATAATTCATTAGTGGGAACAGAACTGTTAAACATCTAATTATGTGGATTTTTCTGTTAATATTTTTAATATTTAGCAAAAAATTAACTTCTATGCTTCACCAAGTTACAAAAAAAAAGTACTTATTTTCTAGACAGCTGATCATTTCTTTAAAAACTCCTCAGATAGTCATATTCTAAGATCTTGAGCAACCACAGATCAAGTTATTTCTTTGTTCTTATTCATAGCTCTTGTTATCTTATTCTGAGGCATTAGTAATAGTCGCTGTGAGAGACAGGTTACTGAACCTGCTCGTCTGGTTTGATGCTGTTCTTACACAGGACTGATACACATTAATATAATCTTCACCCAAGTTCTCATGTGTATAGAGCAAAATCCAGACACACTTTTAAATTACAATCTCACCTAACAAACAGGAGATTTTTTTCTTAATCCTGTGAACCTAGAAGTCAAATGAAAACAGTGGCTTTCCATGTTTTCAAATGGAGTATTGACAACAAGCAGGTGATAGATGTAAGGAAAAAAAATCACCTGAAAAAGACTGTGAAACTTTTCCACTCCTTGTGCCACTGTGTCCACTCAACATGGGTATGAAATCAGAACATCTACTTATACTGATCTTATACATTCTTCATAGACCAGAAACTGAAATACAGAAGAAGTCCTCAAAAACTCTGTATGGACAACATACACATCTAAAATGTAAAAGTGATTCAAGTTGAAGTTTGTTGATCAATAATTACATATGGACTCTTGTGAAACATGGTATTCCTCCTAGAAGCAGTCTGAATGCTGCTCAACCATGTAGTGTACATACAGTGTGGTTGTAGGACAGGTTTTTGGTGGGACAGGAGATATTTGGGAATGGTCACTTGGATTTCAGGGACTGAAGAGAGTCTAATCTTACTGTCATTGTCATTTTTGAGAAGGGGAATTTTGGTGAATCATGAAGGAATAGTACAACAATAAACAGCTTGAGCACCGCCCTGCAATCTCTACCAATATCCCATAGTCTTATAATGCTAGAACAGTTCCTGGCAAAGTTTTGGCTTGGACTAACTATCAGTCTCCCAAGCAGGGGGGAAAAAGGTGTAGCACAATTCAGAGATCTTTCCTATTGTGCAGTCTAGATGCAACCACTTCTTTTGAAGGGAAAAAGTCATGCTGTATCACTCCACAAACTTCACATTTGTGCAGTATACAAGAAGAAATCCTATAGAATAAGGGACAAAAGTATTGTTAATAAAAAGAGTTGTCTAGAATTAATCCTGGTCCTATTGAAGTCCATGGGGATTTTGTTATTGACTCAGGTAAAGGCTGAATAGGATCATTAAGATAGCCTTGAGGTACTGAGTACTAGAAGTCAAGGATGTAGTGTGATATTGGAAAACAAAAGGAATTATCTCTCTTTTGGGGTATTCTGTAGCCAAGTGAAAGCAAGGAACTCAGAGGTTCTCTTTGAACTGGCGTTTAGAGGAGATAAAAGAAAGACCATTGTTCCCCATTGTAAATAATAGACATGCTTTATATAATTACCTTTAAATATTTTTCAGTGAATCAGACTTTTGTTTCTCATCCCAATAATTATTGAGTGCAACTAAATTTAGAAGAAATCTTTAGCATTTTGGAATATAAACACATCTGCTGTAGTCTTTCTGATTTTTTAATTATTATTATTATTAAATATTAGTTTGTTAAACAGATCATCTTGCTTGACAATCATTGTCATCACTTTAATAATATATATATTTAGCTTGTCTATGAGGTGGGACTCTTTTACCTTGATCTTGGAGTCATTCAGCAGCTGCAGTAGATGCAGCCTTTCATATGAACACCTTGGAGTCTGAGTATGTCCATCCCATTGAAGTTTCCCCCGGTCCTGGCAAGAATCCTTGAAATAGGGGGCTGACAGATACAACATAGGACCTACAGGATATCCACATCATAGTTCTGCAACACTTATTTTAACGTTATAATATAAAAAAGATATGTGCAGCTTACTTCAAAAACTAATGAATCATTGGCTTCTTCTGGCTTTGACTTCATATTTGGCCCTCTTACCACATGGTTTTGATTGATAGGTGCAGTGGCACATCTGTCTGATCTAAATTATCTGCAGGTATTTTATGTAAAGTTTCTAATGATTTTTCTTGACGCAGGCTGTCTTTACTGCACTTTGCACAAAGTTTGAGATTATATGGCAGAAGGGACTGATAGGAACATTTTATGTAATGAAACATAATCAGCTAGTCTAAAGGAGTAGATAAGTGGCAAGAAGCTATTTATGAAAGCTGAGATCACAGACTCCCGAGAAAGGCGACCCAGCAGATATTAACAGCAGCTGAGATTAGATAGTCAAAATCCATCTCCTACCATCCTAACAATGAGTACTGAATAGAATCCAGATGAAGTTTTGGCAGGCAATTAATAAGAAAATGTGCACAGAGCTGCAAACATATGTACCAATAAATACAGACTGAAATATATTCACTGCCCCAAATACTGTTTTTGTTGCCTGTGATAATTGAGAGTATCTAGAACATCTGGTCCTGCTGCCTGTGTGTCTTTCAGAACATACCACATGACAGGGAACCCACCACTTCCTTAGTTATTTGATGGAAACACCTTTTCAGCACAAGCTAGGAACCATTCCCTGTCTGGTTTCTGTCTAAAGTTTAATTGTACAGGTATGGTCAGACCATGACAGTTGGTCTCAGGACCAGAGATCAGTCCAAGCACTGTTTAGCAGCACTAATGAAAAAAAACCAAACCAACCAACCAAACACAAAAATGATTCAGAACTTCATCTGTGATTGCTTGGTTTCCCACTGATGTAATTTCACTATGAACTTGTTGATTGTCATGAGGAATATTCTTCATGTGCAGATTCTTGCATGTGTCTATGTGACAACCATTTTTGAGGTGATCTGATTCTTTTTTTCTCAAGACAACAACCTTGAGTCTAGCTAAGCATGTTAATAACAGTTTAGAACTTGGAGCAGAGGCTGCAATACCAGCTAACACTGAAATTGAAAACACTGTCCAGTCAGTTGGATGAATTGAACCTGTAAAACTGCAGGACAGGATGGACTACAGATAAAGTTGCCAGAACTCTTTCTTCAAGGCATCGATTCACAGAATCATTCAGGTTGGAAAAGACCCCTGGGATCATCGAGTCCAAACATCAGCCCGACCCTACAAGTTCTCCCCTACACCACATCCCCCAACAGCTCATCCAAACGACCCTTAAACACATCCAGGGATGGGGACTCCACCACCTCCCTGAGCAGCCTATTGGTTTGATTCAGTTCTGACCTGAACTAATGCTGATTAAAAGTTTCTCTCATTTAATTTCAACTGAAGGTAAGTTTAGTAGTTTGGGTTTTTTTTTTCTTTCTACTTAAAAGTTAGGTATTTAGTCAAGCTAGGCTTCCTCTGCAGTCTGTGGAGATGCTCTAAACAACCAGTCTAAATAGATACATGACTACTAAGTCTAAAATTGGAGACCTGTGCAAAACTGTGGTTTTGTTTAGGAGCTCAGTGAAAAAGTATATTAAAGGGAGCTAAAAACTAATGCTGTGGTAATAATGAAAAGTAGGCAAAGGTCAGTCATATCTCTCTCTTCATTCTGCTCCAAAATGACAAGACTGGATCCACAGAACCTTTTTCTGCTACCACAGTATACTTGGCTTATTAAGCAGGCATGGAAGATTTTTTTGCTTACTTAAGACACTTGGTGCCACCACAAGCGTTATATTCTTCTGATGCAGTTTTCGAAAGAGGTTTTGTCGCACAGCATTTCTGCTTTCAGTTTTAATTGATAGGCATAAAGGGAGAGGAACTTCATCCTAATCCCTTTCAGTCTGCGTCAAAATTGTTTTTTGCTTTTTAATCTGTTTCCCCGATACAACTTTCCCTAGTTTATTGTGTAACAATTTTTCTGGTGAATAAAGGGTTGATTGTTTGTCTTTCATTTGCATTTTCACGTCATAGACAATTTTCAAGGGAAATTTTTCCCATTTATTTCCAAGATTTATTTCCAAATCTGACAAATAAGGAGATAATATCTTGGCACACTTCCAGAAGTTTATTCACAGAGCATCTAGTTCCACTAATATGCTCTCTACTGACCATTCCTAATTTTCTATGTAGTTTTATTACTGGCTTCACACTGTATATTAATTGGTAAAGGCTCAGTGTTTTGATAACTCCTTAATTTAACTGGCCATAATGATGGCCCAGAGTGGTTCATTAATACTTGTGTTAAATGCATTAATTTATAAAAAAACTCACATGTGAAAACTAGATAGCTCTAGGTGATAACAATAATGGGACTCATCCTCTTGACATTACATGTGCAGTCCAAGGCTTTAGATACATCAGCTGAGTTTCACAGGGTGATGAAACTGTTTGTGTATGTGCCACCAGTACATTGGCTTGTATTAGCACAGGTACCAAGATGTAAGCAGATGCAAGGCAGCTGCTCTTTTCACAGTTTCATGCATTTATGGACTAGACTATCTAAGGAATCAGAGTGATGCTGGAAAATGTGACATATGTCCTCTCTGCAAAAGTACATACAGACTAGGCAGGATATCATATTTATCTCAAAAGCTGTTAGGTTCTGTATGTGGTCAGCTGAACTGAGCCCAAAAGGTTCATGGAATGAAAGACTAGCCAAGGTTGGGAAGGACACCTCAAGATCATTTAGTCTACCTGCCCTGTTTAAAGCAGGGTCATCTTGAGCAGGTTGCTCAGGGCCATGTCTTGTCAGCCTTTGAATATCTTCAAGGATGGAGACTCCACAACATCTCTGGGTAACCTAGTCCAGAGTTCAAATAAATTCACAGTAAAAAAGTTTTTCTTACATTTTAATGGAGTTTCTTGTATTTCAATCCGTGCCCATCACCTCTTGTACTGTCACTGGATTATCGAGCAGAGTCTGGTTCTGTCTTGTTTACTCCTCCCATCAGGTATGTATATACATTGCTAAGATGGATCCACAGGGACTCCCTTCTGGTGTGGCAGATGGACATCAAGCAGAATACTCCCAGGCTGCTGAAATGGCAGCAGATGCCTATGTGTGGGTCACTGAATCAAAATGGTACTACTGTGAGTGTAGACTGTATGTGTAGACTGTACTGTATGTGTATGCCCGCTGAAAGATGATGCTTAGTACTATTTCAGGTTTCCTTGAGTATCTGAGATATACACAAGGGGTTGACAGATATAGTGAAGCTGTGAGACCTTGATCCTTCTGGAGAAGCAGTGGGAAGCCAGGCAGGATAGACAGGGCTGTCTAAAACATCACTTGATGCTTATATGTGGGTGGTTGAATCATGACTCCAGAGTGTCTGTTGCTATCAAATGACAACAAACTATGTCTTGATTGTCTTTGTGTGGGTCTGCCTAGTGTGCTAGATCTGGAATGAGAAGAACTCTGTCCCATGCTGCTAATCCTAGCAATCTTTTCTCCAAAAGCTTGACATTTTGAGTTGCTTTAGAAACTGCATTTATATACCACTAATTCAAATATATTTCCATTAAAAAACCCATAAACTTTGCCCAGAACATAATGCCCTTTCCACCAAGGCTTGAAGTTCCCACTGATTTCTTGTCCAAGTCTTCTCTATGGGAAGGTGAACCTAAATAGCAGTTAAATGACTAGACATTTTGTTAAATTTAGTTTTTGGTATCTACCTAGAAACTAAACTGTGTTTTCCAGCAAAATATAAGTGAACACCCAGCCTCTGTAACATAAGTGGGAGTTCTGTTGTTGAGAAAAAAATATTACCATACATACTTCATCAATTCTGCTAATTCTGGGAGTTCAGGACACTCAGCATTTTACAGATTTGGTCCCTTTTTTGCCTGGTCAATTTGAATGCAAATTTGCCTAAGCTCTCTATATACAGTTTGCATACAAAATTTGATAGAGATGGATTTTTTTCCTATTACTTTTTCCTTTTCATTTTCTTGTGCGTTGCAGTGTCTACAAATTAGAGGCTACCTGTGCATGTTGACATGTATTTTGGAACTGCACTTCTGCAAATCTCAGCGGGTTTGTCTTCTTTTAGTTTTAATGGAGTGAGTGGAAAATTTACACACCAAAGTGAAAAGAGATAGGAGAGGCAACCTCTCATGTGACTGTATTTAAAATACTGATGAATTTGCACAGTTGTGATTCTTCTGACTTTGGAGAAGAGCACATACAGAACTGATCAGAGGATTTCACTATAGCACCTGGGAAATTGTATTTCCCAGAAGATTAGAGAGGTAATATTAATTATTAAGAGTTCATTTGTTAGGAAACAGAAGTGGAGTTGAATAAACCAAGTTTAAACATGTGGGAACTGACTCCTAAACCATTTCCTTTTTCACCTGAAATCCTTCTGAAGTTTCTGCCATTGCAGCTTTGCCCTCGGTGTGTCATTGTCTAGAATTACTCATAAAGTCATTTCTGCAAGCGCCAAAACAACACAGAAAGAAGGGTTGTCATTAAATTTACAAACAGTTTTGAAACTGAGTATATCTAGGAAATTGCTTCAAAAACCACATCTTTTTGGATTTTTTTTTCAGATTCATTTGTTGTGTAAAGTTTGACTAAACATCTAATCATAGAATCATAGAATGGTTTGGGTTGGCAGGGACCTTAAAGATCCAGTAGACCATCCAATCTGGCCTTGAACTCTTCCAGGGATGGGGCATCCACAACTTCTCTGGGCAACCTGTTCCATTGCCTCACTGTCCTCACAGTGAATAATTTTTTCCTTATATTTAATTTAAATTTACCCTCTTTCAGTTCAAATCCCCTTGTCCTATCACTACATGTCCTTGTAAAAAGTCCCTCTCTGGCTTTCTTATAGGCCCCCTTCAAGCACTGGAAGGCTACTATAAAGTCTCCCCAGAACCTTCTCTTCCCTAGGGTGAACAACGCCAAGTATCTCATCCTGTCCTCACATGGCACGTGCTCCAGCCCCTTGATCATCTTCGTGGCCTCCTCTGGAGCTGCTCGAGCAGGTCCATGTACTTCTTATGCTGGGGTCCCCAGAGCTGGACACAGCACTGCAGGTGGGGTCTTAGGAGAGCAGAGGGGCAGAATGCCCTCCCTCGACCTGCTGGCCACACTTCTCCTGATGCAGCCCAGGACACGGTTGGCTTTCTGGGCTGTGAGTGCATGTTGCTGGGTCATGTTGAGCTTCTTGTCAACCAACACCCCTAAGTCCTTCTTTTCACAGCTGCTCTCAATCTACTCACCTCCCAGACTGTATTTGTGCTTGAGATTGCCTCGACCTGTGTGCAGGACCTTGCACTTGACCTTGCTGAACTTCATGATGTTCACACAGGCCCAGCCTGTCAAGGTCCCTCTGGATGCCATCCCTTCCCTCCAGCATATCAGCTGCACCACACAGCTTGGTGTCATTGGCAAACTTGCTAAGGGTGCATTCAATCCCATGATTCATGTTGCCAACAAAGATGTTAAACAGTGTTGGTCCCAATACCCACCCCTGAGGAATGCCACTCATCACCGCTCTCCACTTGGATATTAACTGTTGACTGCAGCTCTTTGAGTGTGACCATCCAGCCAATTCCTTATCCACCGAGTGGTCCATCCATCAAATCCATGTCTCTCCAATTTAGAGACAAGGATGTCATGCAGGACAGTGTCAAAAGGTTTGCACAAGTCCAGGTAGATGACATCAGTTTCTCCTCCCTTATGTACCAACGCTGCATCCCTGTTGTAGAAGGCCATCAAATATGTCAGGCATGTTTTGCCCTTAGTGAAGGCATGTTGGCTGTCACCAATCACCTCCTTATTTTCCATGTTCCCTGGTACATTTTCCAGGAGGATCTGCTCCATGATCTTGCTGGGCATAGAGGTGAAACTGACTGGCCTGTAGTTCCCTCGGTCTTCTTTTTCTCCCTTTTTGAAAATGGGCATTATGTTTCCCATTTTCCAGTCAATGGGAACTTCACCGAACTGCCACAGCTTCTCAAATATGATGGACAGTGGCTTAGCAACTTCATCTGCCAGTTCCCTCAGGACCCGTGAATGCATCTCATCAGTTCTCACGGACTTGTGCATCTTCAGGTTCCTTAGATGGTCTTCAACCTGATCTTCTCCTACAGTGGGTGGTTCTTCATTCTCCCTGCCTTTGCCTTCTGTGATCTAAGCTAGAGTTGCTTCAAGTCATACCTGAAAGACTTCTTTTTTGACTCTCATTGTTTCTGACTGGAAAGAGTCCAACCTTGTGCCACAACACTGGGATCAAAATCCAGAGTGGGAACATTGGCAATTAACCCAGACCCTTGGATGAAGTAGGGCTTAGACATGAGCTGCTGTAAGCTTTCAGGGAGAAGACTGAATAATTTTTTTGAGACTGTGGAGATGTGGATTTGATTGCCAGCATTGTCACAGCCTTTCTATGCAATCATGGGCAAAACACTCCTGAGGGCATACATCTCGATTTAGTCTGGTCATCTAAATATTAAGTATTCAGGGTTAGCAAGTTTTCTAGGTTGTGTCCATTGTCAATGGACAGAGACTAGGATTCCTACTACTTTTCTCCTGTGGTCAATTGAGAGAGACCGATCTAATGTATATTATCCCAATTAGCTTGGAGTCCTGCTTTAGGACAGTACAAATTGCCTTGCTTTATATCTTTCTCTTGACACAACAAGCATTAAATATGGTTAACAGATTGTAGATGAGATAGCTATCTAATATAGCTACAATTAGGTGGGATAAATCCCACCTTTAACGTCTGTATAAACTGATTTCCTCCCAGTAATATGGGAATAGTGTTATTGTTGTTCCTCTGTTTTGTATGTCTTATCTATTGAATGGAAGTTTTAGGTCCTGTAATGTCATAGATCTGGTTCCTAGCCAGGTTTGAATGTCTTTTTTTATCCAGAGATGGAAATTATTTTCAAGCACCAGACAAATCAGGGTTAAATCAACATAGATTTTATTGCCGTGAAATGTTTGATCAAATGTGGTCATTATCTTCATAGACTCATGTAAAACAGGTAGCTTGTATAGGAAATAGAAATATAAAAGATTATGTTTTTCACCACTGAATTATAAATTAAGATAAATTAAGTGGAAGGAAAAAAACCAAAACAAACCAAAACCCCAAACCAATAAATAGGACATTGTTTGTTGGTGACCAAGTGCGCACTCACATTTAAATACAATCACAACAGCTGCTGTACAGAACATAATTAATTGTACAAAATAAAGAAAAGTAAAGAATAGCAATAAAAAAAGATCAGACCTCTCCAAATGACCTTCACCTGGCAAAGGAAAACGACTTTATCTTCCTCCCCCATTCCCCACACAGCTGTACTTGAAGTCTTGTTGAACCTGTAATGAGGGCAGAGGCAGAGGATATTTTTATAAATACAGTTCTTGTATAATTATGTTTATTGATTCTTCCTTGTGTTGCAGGCTTGTGTCTTCTATTAATGCTGTTTTTTCTTTCCTTAAAAATAAAAAATTAGAGCAGCAGAACTATCTCTCCAAAGGATAAATTAAAGTCAAATGACCTTGAAATTCATCAGCAGCCCTTTTGGATACCTAAGACATCTAAGACCAAAATTGCTTGTTGGTATTAGGAAACAAACAAACAAAAAAAAAAAGCAGTTAGAGAGATTGGCTCTTAGGACAATCAAGAAGTCCTTCTTGAGCCTTGCTGTAAAATTGTGAGCCGCAGCTGTGCCACTGAGTCACGTTCAAAGGAAGAGATGAGCTGGGGAAGTATTTACACAGAGGTCCAGGATTTGGAAGGACTATACATTGTGCCTGCTTTGTAGCAGATTTTTTTTGTTTTTCGGAAAAGTTAAAGAGAAGCTTCAAAGAGCAGATTCCTTGTTGATTTGGAGAGCTGAAGTCTTTTCCCAATGAAAGTTGGAGTTTATCTTTAAAAAAGAAGTAAATTAAAGGTCCAAATTCACCCCTCGTGCCAGTTCTCCAAGGCAACAGAATGACATCTAGAAGGAGTTAGGGTTTAAGATGGCAGCATGAAGGACAAAATTCTTGCAGTCTTCAGTTGTAGGTGGCAGGGTCATCACTGTTTGTCTGTGGTTCACTCCCTTTTACAGGCCATACAAATGCTGTTCCAGTTCTTATCATCTGCATAAAATTCTCCCTTTACTACACATCTCTGCCATGTCATGATACTAACAGAGGACTGTGTGAACAGAGATCCAAATTTTAGGGCAGAGGTTGGAGGTGAGAATGTCAAGTCCTGGCTCTGCCAGAAACTTACCTTCTAAGCTTAGTCAACACATGAGCTCTTTGTACTCACAGTAACACCTTGCTCTAGAAAGAAAGGCATGTGGTTAGTCAGTGTGTTTACTTCATGAGTAATTTGCTCATAAATCCAAGTATCAACATCTGGTTTTTGTGAGTCAAACATGTCAGGGCTTAGTATAAGAAGTAAGTTCAGAGACCTACATGAAGTGTTTTGAGATTTGTGGTAGGAAAGGTGTAATGCATACCGAGGTGAGCAATGGGCTGAAGTACAACAGGATCCAAATACTCAGACAGCACTTGAGTTATGAATCTATTTTTGTGTTTTCAAAAATCATAACAATTCATTGCTTTGGCCATGGAGGTTTGGATGCTTCTCTGTACTCCTTTGTTGTCTTTGACCTAAGTGGAATAAAAAATTCCATGGTCTCTCAAAGGGAGAACTTTTTTTTTTTCCAGATCAGATTAATTTCAGAGTCAAAGAGGTACAAATATACTTGAATTTTCTACCAGTGAGCACCCACTAACTTCAAACCATGCCCTTCCTTCAGGCTGATCTAATTCAGGAATGTGTTTTGAGGTGGCAACATTTCCATAGAGACAAAGACTAAGGAAATACAAAAAACAAACATTGTGCAGGTATAAGTGGATGAGAACTTAGGCTGAGATTTTTAGCAGGAACATCAGTGAATTCATTGTTTAAAACCACACTGAAAGTTCCAATTTTAAAAAACAATTGTGTTTTATCACCAAACTGCTCCGATAGCTTGTTCAGCAGAAAAGGCAGTAACAATTATTTTTTCTTGAATAAAATTATTAATTACAGATAAAAATAAATAACAGAGAGCCTGTGAATGTCAACAAACCTTACAGCTACCTTTTAGAAAGAATTTTGTTTTTAAAATGTATTAAGATGCTAAAGGAAAAACCAGAAAGATGGGGATGTAAATGCAGGTAGCCTCTTAATGAGAAGAATACATGGCAATTCAATCAGGTTGAATCTACAAAAATCTGCAGGGGTCAGGAAGTCAAAAACTGGAAATTCTAGGATTTCAAGAGTGTTCAGGTTTATTAATAATAATAAGTCAAAGGGTAATCCAGGTCAAAAATAATTTTTGCCTGCAGAGCAGAGTCTCATAGTGATTATGTAACAACAAAAGATGCAAGTCTTTAAATAAATTATTGTTGGGACCTTGGACTGTATTCTGAATAGGTAAATATATCAAATAATGCTGTATACATGTTATTTCCAATATCAGACATTTAAATTTGATTGTAATAAAATGTTGCTTTCTCAACAGTTTTACAGAATAATCTACCCAGCCAGTCATTCCCCCTTCTCCAGAAGATTGATATTTTACTGAAAAAAAATGAAAAGGATTTACAAAATTTTTTTCCCTCCATCAAAACCTGATTTAAATTTATCCACATCTTGAAGGAGAGAACCACAATTCAATTACTTTACAGTACATTTTCATGTGGCAAATTTGTGTATCTCACACAAACTTTTAATTTCCCCCCCATCCTTTTCTCTCCCTCAGTTTGGGCAATAGAAAAAAGCAGAGCGAGTTTCCTTTTCACTTTTAATTGTGGTTACCTACTTTCACACTCAAGTATTTCATGTTGTAGAACAGTTCCACAATGTTTCTGTTGAAGACACCTCTGAGGATCATTCATTTGATTTTAGCACTTCTCCAGAGGAGCTGGAGGGAAAAATTAATTCAGTAAAATTTAAGTTCTGTTAGGCACTTAGCTGATCATAGTGTGTTAAGGAGATGGAGTCCCATGGAGATACATCTATTTCGCTCAATGCATAGAAGGTGCCTAGATAGCACTAAAGTAGGTATCTAAGTTATATGCCTACCATCAACAAGGACAAATCTGGGCAAAATCATAGGATTTCTTTTTGGTTTTGTAGATTTCCTTATGCAAGCAAGTAGGGATTCATTAGTTCCTAGCATGTTTTCCCACCATGATGGCAATGTCCTTACTGACCTCAAGAGGAGCAGCATCATGCCATAAGCACTCTATTTCCTTCCATACATTTGGAAGGCAAGGCTGATCTTGTTAATTCAGTTTGACTTCCTAACATCATGGCTGTAAATGCCCTCAGATATTTGTCATAGTCCCTAGGTTTAGTCTAAAGCTGGTCATCCAAGAAGTAATGCATAATAGCTAGTTCTAGAAAGCTGTGATGTAGACATATATGTATGAGGGCTTTTATCCTTGGCTTCCTTTATACCTAGTTGAGAAAAGTACACGCTTTCATGGCATGATTCATCATTACTGTGAGGTGAGATAAACTGAATATTATGGGTGCCTTTTTCTCTCCACCGATTATAGGCAGAGGAGGGTGATTAATCCAGTTGAAGTCACGTACAATGCAAAATGCCACTGTTACATTCCAACTATTATCTGTGGAGAATGACAGGCACTTCCAGATGATCCCTTCTACCTGTCCCAGACACTTGGTGTGCAAGTTAAGTGGCCACCTATAGGTATCTAGTGCTGTCTTCTGGGCTCCTCCAGGGGAGTCCAGTTCTCCAATAGGTTTTATGTCATATCTGTCAGATCTCTGTGGCTGTCTTAGGCTAAAACATCTCAAATGTCTCTAAACACTTACACATGGACAACTATAATATTTCCTACCATAGAAAGAGATGAATTGTCCCTTAGAAGAAAAGGTCTGGTTCTGCTGATCTTAAAAGGAGTTTAGATGGCCAGCATAACCCCACCCCATAATCCCAATCCTTCCTAACTTTCTCAGTAAAGTAAAGTCAGAGAAACAAGAAAAAGAATGGAATAAAAGTCTTGTTGAAGAAGAAGTTAGAATGTGGCTGGGAAAAGCCTCTTGACTCAAAGAGGCTTGAGCTCAAACTATGGCTCCACTGTTTTCTGTGTGAGGATGTGCAGTGGGTGGTAAAGTAATATTTCAAAAGTACATTAACAAGGGTATTATCACTTAGCTGCTGTGGACTGAGCCAATCTGTCTTATTTGTCATTTTGGTTTTATTTTATTTTATTTTTGGTAAGTGAGTGGATTCTGTTAGACCTCTGCACCTCAGCTGGATTTCTAAAGGCAATAAAGCTGCAGAAACAAGCTGTTGAAGAAAAGAAAGTATCATAAAATCAAGGCAACACAAAAGGTGACTCCAATTGCCTGCATTGATCCTGTTGAACAGAGACCCAGGTATGGCGGACTGCAGTGTTGTGGGACCAGGGGCTGAGAAGATAGAGGACAGAAGCCCATGCTGTCATTTAATCTGAAGTTCACAGAGGGATCAGGGCTCTTATTGAAACTATCAAGGTTTTTTTTTTGTTTTAGTCTGCCATGCTCTTTTCACATGTGACACCACGGCTGCTGCTTGAATGGTCAGGACAGATTCCCAACAGGTTCTGGCCTCATTCCAGTGCAGCTTTATTGTACATTCCCACTTGGGGATAAGCAGCCCCCAACACTGAACGGTTCATTTGTCCCACGACCCAAGAATTCCTCTTTTGCCAGGTTTCCATATTGTTTTCCCAATGGTCAGTAGATCAGGCATGTCCGATGGATCAGAGGAAGCCCTTCTTTCAATCTATCCAGCATGCAAGCAAAGTCAGGATGCTGGAACTGTGTGTCCCACAACCGATGTAATGGCCCTAACTCTGCTGCCGGAGAAGAAAGTGCTTCAGATTTCATGTGCCACCTCAGCCAAGTCCAGAAGTGCTTATAAAAAACGGTGTTAGTGTATCATTCAGAACAATCAAATACTACGTGCACGAAAAAGTAGTTTAGAGCAACATAAATTTTAAAAAAGTGACAATTTCATCACACAATTACTGTACACTGCTGTTCTTAGGGTTGAATACTTTCCTCTCTCACGCTCTCTCTTTCTCTCTGTTTTAATCTTTCTCTTTTTTATTTTATTTTTTCTTTTTTTTTCTTTTTTTTTTCTTTTTTCCCCCTTTTTTTGGATTTGGTCCACTGGAGATAAATCGCCCTCAATGATATATATATTTAAAAAAAATATCAGCAGCAAGACTCTCTTGAAATAGATTCTGTTTGATGTAGCTAGTCTGTCTTTTCTGTTTTGCCCTCTTTCACAGCAGCCTCTGAAGTTTTCCGCAGGGGGGCTTTCTCCGAGTTGGCGTGTCCTTGGCCAGATTCCGCTGCTCCTCCGTTTTTGTGCGATGTGTGCTTTTCCAAGTAGTTCAGCATTTCACTGAGAACAGTTTGGAAAGTGCTTAGGGCAGCACATATTGCAGGAGTTCCAAAACCATGAGTGATCAAACTACAAATGGGAAGGAGACAGAAAAAGAAGAAGAAATACACACATGCACATAAATATAAATGCACTCACATACATAGAAGAGTTTACAGTACACTCATTTTGCTATAGTGAAATTCAAGATTTGCTCCCTAAACTATTTATTATCTATGGGAGAAACAGAAAAGAAGAGAGTAGAGCTGAAGAGCAGACTACATAGAGCTTCAAAGGTTGGTTTTGGTAGGAGTCTTAGTTCTGAAACATCGTGGGACAGATTCTCAGTTGATGCAGACTGACACAGTGTTGTTGACTTCAGATAGGCCAAGAGAGGATCCATACCTCAGCATCTCCAGCATCACTACTTCTCCAGTCCCAGAAGCTTTGCTTCTTTATTTACCCTTCTCAGGTAAATAAAACCAGGTCTGTGTGGTTTATTCACTATTCTAGATCAGGCTCTTGAACAAGAGCTGGTTATTCTATGTGGGTGTATGACTGCATGTGTACTAAGAAATTAAGCAATGCCAAGGGTGCAATCTCTGACCCTCAGCACAACTGGCGTGGTTTGGCCGTATCTGTGCTGCTAATCCCTCTGATCATCCAACAAGGTGAAATCCGAACTGCCTGTTGGGAATAGTCTCTGGCCAATGCTAATGCTCAAACAATGCCTATGTTTCACGTAAGGCTAGTTCAGCCAGGCTAAATGCACAGACCATCCTAACCTATTAATAGTAAAAATAACTAAGTTCCAACAACATTTCCCTGCTGGTGTTGAATTTGCTAGTATATATTTGCTCTGTTGCACCTTTCATCCAAATAAAGTGTTTTTTCAAGATAACACTGAATTTTTCTTGTTGTTCTTCTGCACTGCAAAGTAGCTGAATTTCAGTGGTACTCCTCACTTAACAGCTACTGAAATGATGTATTAATGCAGTTGTCTGGCAGAGCTATAGTGGGTTAATTTCAACCCAGTTTAGAGGAGCATTTCCGTGCACACATATGTGCCTACAGCTGCTTGTGATGTTTTGAACATCCAGCCTAGCTTCCACCTACAGATCCAGAAGTGTGCATGTTTCCCACAGGTCCCATCTCTCAGATACCACCTCTGTGAGGATGTCTCATCTACCTTAGGATGTTAGAAATGGCACTAGAGACCAGTTTTTAGGCAATAGACTTCAGCCCTTTCTGCCTAAATATTATGTGTACAGTGTAAGATATTCACATGAGGCCAGGGAAACTCAAGTTGCACTAGACATCTTAGTATGGGCAACCAATCACAGAATCATAGAACGGATTGGGTTGGAAGGGACATGAAAGATCATCTAGTTCGAACCCCCCTGCCATGGGCAGGGTCATTTTCTGCTAGACCAGGTTGCTCAAAGCCCCGTCCAACCTGGCCTTGAACACTGCCAGGGAGGACGCAGCCACCACTTCTCTGGGCAACCTGCTCCAGTGACTCATCATACCCACAGTAAAGAATTTTTTCCTTATATTGAATCTAAATCTACCCTCTTTCAGTTTAAAACTGTTACCCCTTGTCCTATCAGTACACTCCCTGATGAAGAGTCCCACTCCATCTTTCCTGTAGCCCCCTTTAAGTACTGGGAGGCCACTCTAAGGTCTCCCTGGAGCATTCTCTTCTCCAGGCTGAACAACGCCAAGTCTCTCAACCTGTCCTCCTAGGGGAGGTGCTCCAGCCCCCTGATCATCTTTGTGGCCTCCTCTGGACCCACTTGAGCAGGTCCATGTCCTTCTTATACTGGGGGCCCCAGAGACAGACACAGCACTGCAGGGGGGGTCTCACCAGAGCAGAGTAGAGGGAGAGAATCCCCTTCCTCGACCTGCTGACCACACTGCTCTTGACATGGCCCAGGATACGGTTGGCTTTTTGGGCTGTGAGCGCACATTGCTGGCTCATATTAAATTTTTCATCGACCAAGTTATTCTCATTGTTATAATGACTCATTTTGATAAATGGTAAATGAAAAAAACCACACCCAAATCCTCCAGATTTTAATTTTCATTTAGAAACATAAATGAAAAATTATTTCAAAGGTTGAAATCTCATTACAGTTTTTAAAAGACTGATTTCTGTTATCCCAATTCTGCTTAGGGCAGAAAGAAGTCAAGGAGAGGAACAGAGGCTGATTTCTGAGTCTGTGGACATTTCTGAGAAATCAATACTTTATATTGGTTTGGGTGAGAAAAAAACCACAACAAAACAATACAGTGATTCTGATAAAACAGTAACTATTTCCCATGCCATGCTAGTTAAGATCTTGTCTCTGCAGTAACTCTCTTATGCAGCATATCAGTAAACCCTGCTCTAATGCAGAGACCTGTGCATAGGTCAGAAATGAGAATGCTTCACGTCAGTGAGTACCCCTCTCCTCTGCATTTTGGCTTCTCAGTCTTTCCAGGTGTTTTAGAAAAAAGTGAAAAAGTAGGGATCAAGGGAAAAGAGGTTATACAGGACATGGACAACCTTTAGGATGTTGGAAGTATAAAAAAACCCCAGCAAAACCAAACAACAAGGGAAAGGCTTCAAGATATCTTTTAGGGTGATCTTTTAGTCTGCTGAACATGGGAACCCTGTTTGCTGGGAAAGTTGGTACCCTAGGGAAGACACCAAACATATGGGGAGGACAGCTCAGTTTGGAAAGATCCCTCCATTTCAGATTGGGAGTGGCCCAGTCTTTTATAAAAGGTCTCCCAAAGGCTATTAACAAATAACTCACTTTTGGAATGTTTATCCATCAGTCTCCAGGCACTTTTCAAAACAGGAATTTATGTTTATCCCCAGTTAGTAATGAGAGGAAATGATAATTAAATATTTACAAGGACTATTTTGCAGACATCAATTAATAATACCACACGACTCTTGAAGTTTGAACTCTTTAAGCTTGGACTTGTAGTAATATCTGGATCTTTTAAAATTAGCTTTAAAAAGAGGTAAACATATCTCACTTTAATATTTTTTTTTTTTTTTAGAAATGTCTGGTATACCAGGGAAATAAAAATCATCATTATCATCATTGTAAGTCATATTTTTAATAGTAGTAAAACCAATATCAACAGTAGCATATAGATAAGAGTATTTTTAGCCCTTTCAAGTTCTTTTACGAGTCAGGTAATTTCAAGATTTTGTGTTGCATTTTATCATCATTTCTAGCGATGATAAATGTGATGAATGATGAAAATGTAATGGCACTTACAATAACAGGAAGCAAGAAAAAGGAAATTCAAATGTACCATTAATAGTTATAATATCTCATGATTTTTACACTGCTGTAGGATCTTCTGGGTCTTGATTTGGGGAGCTGACTATACCAAGACAAAAATATTTATGATCTTGCATGTAAAAGAAACTAGTTTGTCTATTTTAAAAGTTGGCAATATCTGCAATCATTCATTTCCAGTAGATGCAAATAGTAAGTTTAACAAATGATTGAATAGAAAATAAATCTTCTTGCCTGCTTTCTTTGAACCTTTCGACTCCTGAGCAAAAGGAATAGTACTGGGTTCATCCGATAGCTCAATACACCCTGAAGAGTAAAGTGGGAATACTACAGTGAAAATTTACAGAGATTGTCTCAGAAATGATCTGTAGGGCTAAGAACAAGGATGGAAAACTTTAATGTTCTCAAATGTTGAACGAGACTGCAGAAAATACCAGAAGGGGACAGAATCTGATATTAAGGTACATAAGCGTAGGTGCCAACTTGTAGGTGTAGACATCAACAGTGCCTAAACTCCCATTACCATCAAAGGGCACTTAATGCAGTTTCCTACATATAAGACCCTACAGTGATTTGAGATGTCCTATGACATCTGAAACAACTGCACAGATTTGCTAGATATGATATAGGACTTAAGTTCACCTTGCTTCTAGGTGTTTTGATGCCAGGCAGGTTGCCCTTGTGTATATCACATGGCACTAGATGACAATGTTTAGGCAACTGAATTAAGCCCTGGGACTTTAATCAATACAGTCAGAGAAGTATGGAGAATGACGTAGCACATGAAATGGATGTGTCTCCTTTATGGTGAGCTGTGCCATTCTTTCGGCTACACTGAGGGCTGCATCAAGCTGAATAAAAATATCTGTTCGGTGCTATTTGAGATGCCCTGCAGTAACAAGACATCTCTGTCAGGTGCAGAGAGCTTACAGGAGAACAGCACCCTTTTAAAGAGGCAATGGACTGATGACATACCTAATAGCATCTAAAAAGACACTGCATGTTACTGTTTACTCAGCAGTATCTTTTCCTAGATCTTCATTGACTACATGGGAAGCTTAGACATCCAACTTATATTGAAAGACCTAGATATGGGTATTTTATCCTAAGCAAAATCTTAAACTTCTGGTCTGAAAACTAGTGTTCATAGGAAAAGGATTTTATGGGGTGAGTTAGGGGTCTATCTCCTTTACAGTTTAGCCTCTTACATACCACTAATCATCAAATACGACAGTTTTTCTCAAGATAGCATTGTATTTCTTATAAAAAAGCCAACCCTTTTTTAGTGAAATAATGCTGCAGAGTCTCATGGCAACTCTACTTTCAGTTCCTGATGAATATATTCTTCTCCATAGATGGGGATATACAGAGCCTATTAATTTTCCAATGAAGCTTATTGAGAGAAACCATTTTACAGAAAAGTTCTGACCAGCTCTCCTTGCCATGCTCCTGGGAGGGTGTATTTTTTTAGCCTCACTTTATGTAATGAGCACAAAAAGGCTGAGAGATATCTTCTACTTTATCTTATATTTTTATCATTAACTCCCCCTGCTCTAGTTTTGGTGGACTTTATTTCTCTGCAGGTTGAAGTCTAAAAAATTCTAAGAAAGTTGGATAATTTCCCTTTGTTGAGGAAAGTAAATTTCAAGTCGAGGAGAAAATCTGATTTTACATTTAAATCAAACATGACAGAGAGAAGGTTTAATGGCAAAGCATTTAAATATGTTTCCTGAAAGTCAAATTTAGTTGCCTGATTTTTCAGACTGAGTTCCCACTGAAGTTGTTTCATTTTCAGTATGATCCACACCTATGAAATTAGTTTCTTTCATTGTAATACTTTCATTTGGGTTTAAAAGACTAAAATTAAACATGGTGGTTTCATAATGGAGTCTTCTGGGTATTCTCAGCTTTGTAGTGCATCTCATTGCAGCTCCTATAAGCTAGTAACTTTATTGTTTCAAAAGGCAAGGCTAAAATCTCTGATTTTGGTACTGTGCATGAAGAACTACAGAAAGAAGACAATGGATATCAGGCCAGCATATTACAAATCCTTATGCTTAAGGACATCCAGACCTGCCTGCAATTCTGCCCAGCACTATGATGCAATTATGTCTGCTCATGTTTTAATGATGGTCTTACTTAAAAGTGAAAAGATCCAAGTGTGCCTGAAGGCTTGGGCTCTCATTTGTCAACTACCTCAAGGACTCCTCCATACCCCAGGCTGGTGAAACTCCGACATGCGGCAAAAAAAACAGATTCCCTCTCAGTAGGGGAGGAAGAGGCCATCTGCACTGAATGTTTACATCCTCATTTAAAATAAATAAATACTTTAAAACAATAATAATGAAGAAAAAACAAGCTTGAACTTATTGGTCGGACTTTCTCAGAACTTTGAATGTGAAAACCACTTCATGATTATCCAAATTTAATAAAACATGGCAGATGATAAATAATAAGACCTTTGATGGTTGTAAAGGAAATGGAAAAATATTTGAATCTCTTCACTGGTACAAGTAACCTCCTAAGTTAGAACTGCCTGTATTGACATTGAGGTGTTTCTGTTGATTTCAGGGTCTGTCCTGCAAAAGTTGCCTAGAGAATTAAATTGTGAAAACTTTACTTCAGAAGGTCAGTAGGCCTAACCATAACACAAGTTAGACTGATAGTCAAGATAACCATTGGAACATCACCAGTATGTTACAGGGATAAGTAGTCTATAGAATCAGAGTGGCAAACACATACAAAAATTGCTTTGCAAAGTAGGCCCTTATACTTGTTTTCCGTTCATAACCAAACGAGTGTATTAAGGACATGTTCTCTTAAGCAGATGGACCTCCTTTTACTATGTATAAAAGCAATGGAGAAAGTAAGAAAAGCGTGCTAGAGCTGATGCCCCATATTTCAAAACATTCTGTTTCAGCTCTGCATATTTTAGACCTTGGGACTGATTTTCCACACTAGGAGAATTTCCCAGGGAATATACCTGAAATATCCAAGACTGTGGCTATGGAGTGTTTCTGAGCTACAAAACAAAGATTAAGTCATGGCACTGTGGTACACATGGCACTCACAGAAGCCTTTGGATATTTGCCAAGAAATAATTCCAGCATAGCACATTATATCCTCCAAATAAAACACTGGATAACCCTGTGACTTGCTGGTTTTGAAAGAGAAAACGGTGTGCAAGCTTCTGGCTAACTGAGGATGAAAAGTGACCTTGCTGCCCATTACTACCTGTGGAGACAAAAACACCAGTGAGACCACAGATCCAAGATGACTGGATATTTTTGAAAAAGCATGAGACTGTCCCTCACACAGCCGTCAGCTCCTTCATCTCCTTTAGCTTAGTCAACAGTCACATCTCTGCCCTACGGGAAGGCAGAGAAATGAATCTGATTCATCCAACTTGCTACCATGCATAGAGTTTTTTGAGTGAGGCAGCTAATGTAGCTGAGAAGCCCCATTGCCAAGAAGTAAGAATTATAAACATGCTGATGACAAGGGACAATGTAATTTTGTAACCCAGGAATTTGGAAATGAGGGGATGGCATTCCTTTTTTTTGGGAAACATAGGACTTCCTTAAATGTTTTAAGTGTTAGATTAAAAAACAAATCAAGTCCCCCAAGATTTTTTCCGTTTTTGATTAATGTATATTTACCTTTTCCTTGATAATCATGGAACCTATTTGTTAGTGAAGAGGATAAAGAAAAGAAAGCAGCTTCTGATCTGTTCTCTTGACTCCATAAATTGTGACTTTAAGGGAATATGGTATTATAAGACTCATGATAAAAATCACTGGCAACATTAGAAATTCACACCTTTCCAAAAGGATTTTAGTCATCAGCAGAGCAGGATAAGGTGATCAAAACCCCGCTATGGAAAGATCAAAGAGGGAATCCCTGGGAAATGCAGTGAGGGAAAAATCCCAGAGGAAGAAACTGTAATGCCTTTGGTAAATAAAGATCCAAGGAAAAGAAAGGAAAAAAATAAAAAAGAAAGGAACAATTTATTGATTCTAGTACCTCAGCACTAGAAACCAGTGTTGTCCCTCTCAGCTAGCTGAATCTAAAGACAGATTGAGAGAGATCGTGGAAACCAGGGAACTCTAGAGGGCACCAGAGGTGTTTCGCCAAGAAATTCATTGTGCACCAGGCTTCTTCCAGTTCGTGTATCCAAACAGAAGTCTGCTGCTGCTAATCAAGACGACTGGACTTATGACAACAGCTGCTCTACCTCCTGATAATCAAAGAAGCGTAAAAAAGAGACAACAATATATAAGGGGGGTAAGCACATTTGTAAAGGCAACCCACCAGTAAGGCTTTGGGATTGGCTCTTTGTTACAATTTAAAAAGCATGTTGAGCTTCAAAACCCATTTCATTTTCCCTTTTTACCCTTCAGAAAGAAGGATGTTACTTTTACGCTGCTCCCAGGGTCTGAGCCTCTGGTTTCTTGCCTGTCGCTTTTCGTGTCACCTTGTCAGTGTGATGCCAAGGCACTCACAGGAGGCTGACAGCTCCAGGCTCAGAGACTAGCTAAACGACAAAACTCTTGTCTCAAACAGTTTCATAGGAAGGGTGTTTCATATCAGCTGGGTGGCTAGGCAAAATACAGAATAATTTGTGAGGATGCTGATTGCTTTCATTATCTAGCTTTGGTATTCCGGGCCTATTATTTTTTGTCTGTTTTTATAAGATTTCTGCACTGAAAGAAGTGTCACTTCCAAGAAAGTAGTTTTCCCTTTGCTGTTTTGCTGTCTTTATCTTTCATATATAAGACAGATGATCTGGATGTGATTTTACATCTTGATGAATTGTAACTGTGAATTTAAAGGATCAAATCCAACTTCTATAATCAGTGAGTATTCGTCTTTCCCTATATGATGGATGACATTAATAGGATATCTGAACTTTCCAAACACTACAGATTCTTACAGACACAAGTGTCCCAAAGGCAGATGTAGAAGGTATGTCCATACCTAGTTTTACAAATGAAGAAAGTGAGACTAAGAAGCTGACTGATGAGGTCAAGGAGTCTGTATGTGTAAATCAAGAAACCCACACAGATTTCTTGAGAATAATCTCAGCAAGTCTTCTACCTGTAAGTTTTTGAAATGTGTTTTGGTTTCCCAGCACAGAATGTAGGTATTTTTTGGTGGGTTTTCTGGTAACTCCAGTTTTCATGAGATTTTTGGGGAGCTAAAAAAGGCTGCTGACAAAAATTTTTAAAAATCAAAGCTGTTCTGGTGCAAGGGCAGGTTATGAAAGCAAAGACAACAAGGCACATGTCAGTATGACTTTCAGGTTCCTGGCTGAATCTGTAGGAAGCTCAGATATAACAGTAGAATGGAAGAGAGAAGTAAATACACACACACTCAACAGGAGAAAGGTAGGGTCTAAAATCAAGAAAAATACTAATTTAGTGTTTTGGACATTTGGTCCAGTTGGAGGAATGTCCTAAATTCTGATGCTTAGACTGAAGGCTTCTTTGGTACTTTATCAACAGACCTAAGTGTGAAATGAATAAAGCAGGATCCTAGACCCAGAACTCTGGCTTTGGTTTAATGCAGAAACCACTACCTTAGATAACGATGGGCTCTCATTCTCAGTCCAGCCTTAAATTTTCCTCTGCAAAAGAGAACAGCTTCAAGAGCAGAGATGGAAAGTGAACATGCAGGTTCACTCCTGCCTCCAGCGATGTTATTGGACACTTAGAGTATCTATAAGGTTGGTAGATGTAATGCAGGACTCACAAAAGACCTTTGAACTGAAGGAGTGGCATATGAGACATGATGTCTTTTTACACCTAAAATGACCCTAGATCCCTAGATTCACCAGACAGGTGAATCACCCTAAGGTTCTTAAACTGAAGCTAAGGGATGCCTTTAGTCACCTATACCTGCATGAGAAAAGTGAGAAGTGCCCAGGCACTTCTGACCACGAGTGATGTTGCATAGCCTGGCCTCATCTCTGTTATTCAAGCATTTTAACCTGCAAAGTAGTGGCCATATCTAAGATTCCAACAGAGAACATCATTTTGACTGAGATAAGCGTGACTTGTGCCTGGGAATTGTTTGGGACAGAAAGAGTAGGTCTAGACCAGATACATACAAGGAACCACAGTAGCAATCAAACATTGCAGACAATTGTGTTCCAGAGTTCAGGACCATACCTATACAGTTTATTAGATTAGTTTTCATATATCTTTTGAGGAGTCTTAATTTCTACATGTCTCCATGCCTTCTCTAAACATTCTCTTCTTCACAGCAGAGATCTATACAACTGATCATGTTTGCTTTATCTGGTCTGGTTCCCTGCTCTGGAGAGGGTTGGATGTACTAAATGTCTGGGAAGTGCAAAAATACTAGAGAGGTGAGTGATATGCAAGTTAATTTTAACCATTTCCCATACTGACATGCTTCAGATCTACCTGTATGTCATTAACATGAGAAGGATGGAGCCTGATGATTGTGCTGGTTAACATTGTTCCAGATCCAGCAGAAGAACTTGCTGGCTTGCAATGTCTCCATTCAGCTCGGCCGAGTTAGTGGCAGGATTATGGGTGTTGGGGGTTATCCAAGGCTTCACCATTTCCTGTCACAACTACCTGCACCATATAAGCTCTGAGTGTGTGTCTCAGAGGCCTTGTGTCTCCAGGCAGGTTTGTTTTCATTTGCTGTAGGTCAGCACTTTACTGGTTCACAATTTTCAGGCTTTTCTAAAGTGAATTATTCTCAAAGCCTCATATATTTTTTTGTTTACATCCATCTTTTTTGCTTTCTTTAGCTTCCTTCCTTCCTTCCTTCCTTCCTTCCTTCCTTCCTTCCTTCCTTCCTTCCTTCCTTCCTTCCTTCCTTCCTTCCTTCCTTCCTTCCTTCCTTCCTTCCTTCCTTCCTTCCTTCCTTCCTTCCTTCCTTCCTTCCTTCCTTCCTTCCCTCCTTCCTTCCTTCCTCACTCTTCCTTTCCTGATGCTTACTCTGTTTTGAAAGCAAAGGGTGAGAGAAATAAGTTCCTCTCATTAAAGCTTTAAAAACTTTTGGGTTCTTTTCTAGCACTGATGTTTTGACTTTGCTCTCTACTGTAGTAGACTCATAAATGCATTTACACAAATCAGCCTTTAGAGGACAACAAAGAGACACTAGTGTATCTGGACAAAAAGACTCAGCACTTAGTAGTGGAAATGGATTTTTCTAGGGTTTTCTTGTTTGCCCTGTGGCTTAATGCTCATTCTGTCTTCAGAAACTGGTGACAGAAAGTGGTGGCTTTCAGGCCAGATACAACCTACAAGATTATTCCTCTTGCTCCTCTGCATTTACCGTGAAGGAATCAAAGAAGAAATGAAAGACAACTTGGGTAGACCTACAACATACTACTTCTTCTTGAACCCACATTTATGTATATGTTTAGAAAACTGAGCCACCCGAACACTTAGCCCATGAGGTGAATGGCTTATGATCCAGCCCTGACAAGGCTGATCTTCTCTAAATCTTAGTACATTATTTATAGAACAGGTAAGGCACCTAACAGGGCTGTAATAAGGGCTGGTGCTTCCCTGAATTCCCAAGCTACATATATATTAGTGATACATATGTGCCACTGTGTCCAGGAATAGTCTGGAACAGAGCTAGTTAGATTAGGGAAAAAAAACCCAGGAATTCTGCAAAAAAGCAGCACAGGCAGCCAATACATGTCTGTGCCCTGGCACTACTTTTATTTACTAATACAATATAACTTCTCTGTAGTAAGATAATTGAAAATGTATTAAAAAGGGAGAAATCTTGAATAAAGCATACATACTACCCTAGCTCAGGTAGTGCACAACAGTTGCTGTTACGAGTGTAAGGGTCTACAGAATTGTCTATGGTCAAACAATATTGGGAAATCATTCATCATGCAGCACTGAGTTTTCTGTATTCATATCAGATGGCCATCTCAGAGAGCAGCTGCACAAACATGATTGTACCAGAGGTGCAGAAGAGCCTCTGGTTTTTACGTATCTGGTAAAGTTGTGCAAAACTCAGCAGTTTTCAGGCTCACTGCAGCTCCTTTGAAGATTTCCCGTTCTACGCTTTGTATGAAATTCGAGTTTGGAGTTTGAGCAAACCCAGCAATTCTGATCCCTTCGTGGGGACTATCCTGTACTTCAGGTTGGACACATGTTTACAGATCTTGATGAATTGGGACTCAGTGGAAAAACTTCAGAGAGAAGTGTGAGCTTGAAGATTTAAAACAGAGGAAATGGAAACACTGTTTCAGTCTGACCTGTGTCAGTCGGTGAACCCTAATCTTAATTATTAACATTAAGCAAGTAACATCATGAGCAAATGGAGCACATAACTACATAGGGTAATTTATTCCTAAAGAAAATTCCTTTTTACCCCAAGGTAGTGGAGTCTGGATTCTGCTGTAGTTATCAGATATTATAACTCTTAAAAAAGTCTTTCATTATCTTAGAATTTATTCTAATAATAGAGATTTGTGCTATTCCTCTGAATTTTTCTGGTTACAAAGAATCTCTTTGACTTTCTGACATCATATGGCATAAGCATATCTATCTATCTATTTATAAAATACCAACCTTTCATCTTGTGATTTCTTTGCTGCATTGGTTATGGTTTACAAGGCAGAATTTCTGAACCTCTTCTTGTTATATTAAATCTGTATGAAACTACGAGATTTTCCATGATGGAAAATCAGCTCATATTGGATAATTGTTGAAAAACATGCTATATCTATGCTAAAGATGTTCAAAAAACCTTGTCAGAGATACCAGTGAAAGCCTATGGTTTGTCGTTGCCAAACGTAATATTTTGGCTCCATCCACATCTAGAGATTTATACAGCACAGAGACAGAGAATTTATTGTGAGAAAGCCCACAGTTCTGAAATACAGATAGAAATGAAGATTACATTTTCACTATTGAAAAAGCATGTTATAAAAGTCGTGATGACTATATGGAGCAATTTCTTCAGATTTATGTCTCCTCCGCAAGACCTATTTGTAGAGCACCAACAGCTCTTGGTCATTTTGGTCATAAATAACATTAATTTAATGTGTATAATCAGTACCAGGCACTTATTAAGACAGTCCAATTTTAGTCTCTGACTATTGTAGATGTCATCAGCGAGTTTGACAATGACTATGGTATGAAGGTCAGATCCATCTCTGGCAGACAGTTGCAAAGCTCTTTATTGATAGATATAGGTACATGATAATTGTGTTCATTTCACTGTAATAAATGAGGACAACCTGCTCTTTTGGAAATCTGGTCTTAGGTGAGACCTGTGATCAATGATGTGGAGACACTGCACTTTGAATATTTAAATTCTTAATGTTAGGCATGTGCTTTATGTTAGACAGACGTTTTCAACATCTTTTTATGAAATAATTCCCAACCAATGTATAATGACAAGAAGCTATTTGTGCTTCTGACCAGTAGAAGGCTGTGCTATGCCTCAGACAGCAATGAGCATGTAGCTCCTGGGTTACAGGACTTTCCTTGTGTGTTGGGATACCAAGAATTTCTTCCTCTTTTCTCATCCCCAACTGATCAGGTGCAAACTTTCTGTGACAGAGGTTGTTTCAGTCTGAGGCTCATCCCTCAGAGAAAGACAGAGAAACCAAGTGATTGGTCAGAAGCAGTCTGTGTTGAAAACTTGACTCAGAAAATAGTTAATGCTCCTGGAAAACATGGTGAATTACATTCTGACATCTTCTCTAGCATCTGAGATGGACTAAAGTGCCTTCTGTGATACTTAATCTCAAGAAAGAGTAGTGGTAGGAGGGGTTCAGATGACCTAGCTGTGAAGACTGCAGATTTAGGGGATGGGAGTAATGATTTCTTTGCCTACACTGGATTTACAATGTAAGTGTCTAGTGTGTACTGGTTGGCTAAACTCCCATTCAGCTGGAGATCTAGACCAGACTGTTCAGTCAATGGAGTTTAGAGAGAAATTCAAGTCACACTAATGTAGGTGTCTATGTTAGGCCTGCTTAATTGTAATGCAGATTTCACAGGCTATACAGACGAGATCCCTGGAGACTACAGCAGATGATATACACCTGGCTGAAATAGGGGCACCTACATGTAGATGAGCAGAGTTAGAAGTCTGGGTCAGAAGCTCGATCTACCTCAACTTCTCTACAACAGACGGAAAAGGAATATGGTCTCAGCTCAGCTTCTGGGTCTGGCACTACTCATCATTCCCCAAGCACAATCAGAGAAGGCTGGCTGATTTAATCCCAGGGAAGCATGTGTGTAGGATCAAGACCTATGGTCTTCTAGGTGCCGATCTTCAGTCCAACACTTATTGCCTACAGCAGGCATGAAAAAAGTATTGAATGATCCAGGAGCTGCCTACAGAAGCTTTGTACTCCAACCTACTGAAGTGCAGCAGCGAAAGAAGGATGGGAACTAGTTGACAGCTTTTGTAGCTGAAACCTTCAGCATTTTATCCTGACTTCTAATTCTTTTTTAAACACAGGAATCCTTGAGGGTTAGCTACCTTGTATCGGATTTACTTTGTGTGCACGTAACGGGGAATTATCTTTTTTACCACAAGCCTAGGTAGCCCATTAAAAACCCTCTATGAGTATCCTGTATAAATAAGTATATCTCCCTTGGTGTGCAAGTGCAGTTAGGTATTTTGGAGTTTGTCTGTATAAGGTAAAGTATACTTAGACATAAATGGTATGTGTACGTGTGTGTACATCACTGCATGAGAATAGAAGTGGGGTTGTCTAGGTGTGTTCACATATGCATAGGATGCACACAGATATGTGTAAGAATAAACAGGAATCTGTGCATTTGTGAACCAGGCACTATCTTTGCCTTTCCTCACCCCACAACAGATAGAAGTGGGATGGGGGGTATTTTGGATTCCATTCAAAGTCTGAGGGACTAAACATTAGTCTGAGGGACTAAACATATCACACCAGCTGGCTGCTGGGTGCCTTATGCTCTATCAGAATCTTAATAACTAAAAGGTCTTGGGGCACAAAAGTTGTCTCTCCAGCCAATGAATGAAGAATGGCTCATCTGGCTGTGTTAAAGAATATGCAATATATAGGCTTTACAGGCCTAACAAACCTATTTGGTGTTATGGTCTATAAACAACTTTCTGGAACAGTTCTTTACATGTTGATTTTTTCAGGTATCAGCTAATGGCTAGAAAAAAAATCTGCAGCCTCAGCTAGTCATGTAGTCCCCTCTGTGGTCTGAGCAAAGACAGGAGCACCTCTAGGATGTTTCATCACACTTATCTTTGATAAATATCTTAGATGACCCCACTATTTCAAAGTGGCCCTCTGGAAGTTCCCATCTCACTCTTGACTATATCTAGCAGATAGCCTAAAGCAAAAACTTGAAATTGCACAGCAACTCCTGGGCTAATAAATCTTTCTGATCCCAAACCGTCTATACACTTTTATCCACAACTTGGATAAAATTCTGATAAGTTTGGACTTGACATGCATGTACCATGGGTCCTTGTCTTCATATCAGCTTCTTAGGATGTCTACACCAGTAAATTAAATATTGCTAGGGCATGGGCCCAGGAACTGAGTCTAAATATATTATCCATCTTTGGCTTTTTAGTCTGAGCCTGCTTACATTCTCCCAGACTTTTTCAGCGTGTTGTTCAGGAATTAGTGCAGTAAGACTGTTCCAGTAGGTAGTGTACTTTACAGCCAGTCTGCTGCAAAGAGTTAACAGTATGGTTATGGTAAGATGATGTCAAATGGTCTCAGTATCATAAAGTAACTATTTAGTTAATTGGTAAGGATGCAGCCTAACTGTTCCTCCTTTTATTGTTACTTTGATTCATCTATATTGTCATTTTGGCTCTGAACTTGAGTTTCTACATTTCTGGACGATCCACTTTGTTGGCTGGTTTGTGATTTGGCTTACATCTAGAGCAAGAAAACTTTCTGGACAGATGGGGAGATTTGGCCAGCAGATGTAAAAAATTACTTAGTCTAAGTCTGACTGTGGTCCTGGAAGCAGGGTGAATGCAACTATCCTGAACTACAATGCTGGGCAAACATACACTTTTAATAGGCACAGATGAGAGAGGGATTATGGACATTACAGTCTTCTAGGTAAGGGAACAAATACCGTTATAACACCATAGGTAGTCTTTACCAAAATTATGAATTTTAGTTAATTTTTCCTCTTTCAAAATCATACCTGAAATGTGTTAAATGTCTCTGGATGTCGAGGTCTAATATTGGAGTCGGCCTGGAGGATCCGAGGGGTGATCTGTCTTGACTTAGAAGGTCTTGGAATTCTTTACATATTTGTCTAAAAGGAAAGTGGAAATCTTTAAATGAGACATGTGTAATCCCTTCCATAAAGCTGATTCCCATAACACTGTCACCTTATCCTGAGTGATCTCATTCATAACAGAAATATTTGGCAGAGGCATTGTTAAAGAAATTAAAATCAAATTAATCCCCCTCTTGCTTCCCTGTCCCAAATTCTCAGAGCCAGCAACATACAGAATCTCTTGAATGGGAATAGTTCCCTCTGGAACCATATTAACATTGACATTTTAAAATGTGATTTATCCACTGATTTGGACTCAGTTTGGCAGTGTTAAGTCTGGCTTAGCTCACCTACATTAGAAGCAAGGGTTATGGTTAAAGAAAATTGTGAACTAGCATTAGAACACGCCTGAGAACTTTGTGTGAATACACCACTACTTGTGCATTTGCTTGCGTGCACTAGTTTATCTGTAAGTAGAAGTCCTGGCCATTGTGGCCTTGCCTTCTTGACCCTCAACTCTTAAGACAGTTGAAACGGTAAGAGTTGTGAAGGAAAATGCTAGTTTTGCTCTCCTACTTTCCGTTTGTGTCCATATTCTGCTTCCTTATAGAGTCTGGGACAGAAGAACTGGTGGATCCTCAACTGACCTCTCCCACAGGTCTGCCCAGAGTGAGAATTCATTCCAGCAGCTGTATTTAAATTTCTTATTGAAACATTAATTAAATTGTTTTATATTTCTACCATGTACCAGGCAGCTTAAAGTAGATATCTACAGCAGCCCAGAGGACTTGCATCCAAAGTGTCTCTTTCTCTCTGTTGACTGTAGGAGGAGCTCAGTGACTCACTCAGCTGTCGGTGCCTACACAACAGACAGGCAAGTGAGACAAATCCCATCATCTCCACTTTTTCCTGATGATGGTTTCTTGGGCAACGCACACTTTCAGTAGGTAGGACCTGGGACCCAGTTCGGCACCTTGCAATGGGAACTCAGGCTCTGTCTTGCCCAGTCTTCCACCAGCATAATAGCACTTCTCTGGAAAGGGTGAATGGTCCTGCTGTCTTCCCTCTCCATCTCAGGCCTTCCCTGAGGCTTCTCAGCACCTGGGGGTTAAAAATATCCCCTGGGATACCTCTATATAGGACCTAACACTATGAGAGACCTGAAAATAAGGTCTTTTCATTCTTGTGATATTGTTGTATTGGGCCAATTTGTAAATTAGTCTAGGAATATTCTACTAATGTATTTTTTAAAAAAGAAACCAAATCAGATCCATTTAGTGCATGTCCTCAGAAGAGTACTATCTGGACCTTGGATGAATAGAGACACCACTTACTTTCAACTGGTTTATGATACAGTTAATTAGAAAAGGAGAGGTGTCTGGATCTCTCTCTCAGGACTTCTCCAATTCACTGTATTGGAAATACAGGCACTTAATGTGGGGTCAGAAGGGCATGATGCCCACTAGACTATCAGGGTACTCTGTTGGGTTGCCTGATACTAGCCTGACACTCAGTTGCATTGACCTAATACTGGTCAGAGTGACTAAATATAACCTAGTAAACAGTGCCAGCTAGTAAAGTGTACAGTGCCAGGGGCCATACTCATATCCTCATGCAAATAGTTATGCTCTAGCTTCTTAAACAGGGTGGCTTCCTGAGAACGGACCCTAGTGTGAACTATCTGCCAAAACATGCCCAGAAGATATTTGGGAGTGTTCAAGAAGCCATTCTAACATTTTAATAATATGACCAATGGCAATGTGATGATTCAGCGTGTGCATCGTTTACTTTGTGAGCATAGATGCAATCACTGTGCCTGCGGCCAGTTTCTAACACCAAAGCATCTCTGTGGTACCTGATTTCTGTTGGAAGACTCTTTGCATATCTGGTCCTAGATAAAGTTCAAATTCTTCATTATCACCTTGTAACTCTTGTCCTTTGGGACAGGAGCATAATGGAAAATAAGTGGGTAAACTCAGTTTCTTGGTCTTTAGAAGCTCCTCCAATGCTGAGTTACAAGCAAGGAAACTATACTAACCTGTTTTTACCCTTCATTATATCACTGTTCTGCATGTTGTGGACACAGACTTTAGATATCACAACTCTCTCTTGACTAAGAGGAGAGGCGATGCAGAAAACTACTTTCTGCTGTGCTGCTGGCCTTCATCCAAGCCTGATTTCTGTAATGCTTGTCATCTGTATGGACCTAGACACTGACTGCTTGAAAAGACAGCATCGTCTTAGCCTTTCAGGCAAAGAGAGGTATTCAGCAGAAATGTATGTAAATGCAGCATACAGTTTTAATGAATCAGGTCCTTAGAGGAAAAACAGTTCCTTTCAACAACTGAAAACAGTCAGTCATTTTGGCTTCTAAACAATCTACTATCCCCAGTCGGCCCTGTCAGCATTGCTCTTCTCTCCTTCCTCCAACCTCTACTTTCTACCTGTTGAAAAAGTTCATCTTAAAAGTTCTTACATTTTGACAAAGGAAAGTGTCAGAATCAAGTGTGCAATTAAGTTCCCTTCTATCTTCACATGTCAAAAGTCTTTACTGAATGTTGGCAGATTGAAAGAAAAGAAAAAACTTTTTTATTATACATGAAAACCTGTAAAAGACAGTAACCTACTTTTTTCAAGGAGATTTCTAGGCAAAGTGGTGTCTCAGAGCCTCCACTACCAATAAAACATAACCTGGGGTAGTGACAGGGAGAGAGGCTGACAGTTATTTGCTGAGTTGGACTGTGACTTTGAAAAAGCAAAGAAAGATGGTTATGCTATCTCAGGAGCCACAGATTAATAAAAATAGTCCTGGTCACTTCTGCAAGGGAAGCATCTAATGAGTTGTGATAGATGGTCAGATGTTCCAGTATATCAGAAAAAGATAAAAATTCTGTACTGGATCAGAACAAGAACCCATCTAGTCCATGATCTTATCCCCAGCAGTGGCCAATGCAAATGCCTTGTGATGAGTACAAGAGTGGGGCAAATGTGTGCCCATGAGTCTGATATATTCCAAGTGTGGCAGAGTTGCCAGGCATCCAAAGACTATATATCAGAGGTGCTCAGCAGGTCCTGTGCATCTGGTCTCAAAGCCACTTTTCAGAAAACTAGCAAATGGAGCACATAGTGTCATGGCCCAGGTGTTGATTATTTTGTACTGGCTCTAAGCAACCCCATAACAAAATTGTTATTCACATTATTCTGGTTTTGTCCTTGTAAATGTGTGTGCAGCTGTCCCTCTCTCTCATGTGGAAGGCCTTGTGCTGCGATATTCTGTAATGTTTCCTGTACAACAGGGTGCCTCTTCATCAAGTGGAATTATTGACGTGGCCTTCAGCAGTTCTGCATCTGTCCTAGCTGCAACCTGATGAGGTTCTCTCTCCTGTTATAAAGCCGTTCAGGGTCTCCCACACCTCTGCAAGGTGAACTGACCCATGTTTAAAGACCTGCTAAAACCAGGTCCCAGTGGTTTTTTTTCCTTTTTTATTTCTATGTGGATTGCATAGACATGTCCTGAAGCCTTTCTAAAGAGTCTAGGGTTAACAGCCCACTGTCAGCATCCTTTGGCCAGAGCTATGACAATTCAGGGGTTTTTTTGAAGTATCTTACTCTGGAGTGCCCAGACAAACATCTACTCAGTCAAAGGAGGTGAGTGCAGAGAAAGAGTATCATAGGAGACCGGCTTCTCTCACTGTTTACTGCCTTTCAGCTCTTAACCAAAGCTTGCTTCACTCTCATCCTGCCCTTGCTGTCACTTGTGTTCAGCACTGTATACTGCTACACAGCCCAATCATCTCCTCTTCCCATGATAATTGCCAGGTAAGATTCTGATTCTTTATTATCTAGACAATCAAATTGTTAGAACAGGCCATGGCACGATCTTGCTGCATCAACTACTACTGTCTTAGGCAGATCCTGAGTTAGCAAATGTGACAGACCATTTCCAAGAGGTAATTTTCGAAGGTCATGTAGTTTAACACAATGAATATGGTTTGTTCCATGATAGAAAATAGTCCTGATTTCATTCACTATATTACTATCAATATAGCCTCAGACCAGGTAAGGCTAAGCAGGGCAGTGACAACAGTGTTACCTTAAGCTCAGTGACCTCCATGTGTTAGAAGAGGGCTATTGGTATCTAAATCAGCAGTCTAGACTTCACTAGCCCATGGCCCACAGTTCTGTGCATGACATCTGAACTGCTTCCATTCAGGGTGAGTGGATTACTTGATTACAAGGTATAGATGCCCTTGATAACACTGGCAGCTCCTACTGGACATTGGAGACTTCTGCATTGTAGACATTAAGGGCTCTGTTTAGTTACCCTCACATAGATATGTAGTACGCAAGACATCCATGATAACTGACAGATACAACACAGTAACAAAAAGAGACCTGTGTGCTTCTGGAGCAGCAGCTGGTAACCAAGCTGGATAACCCTGTTCATCTCAATTGGCAGTAGGTGCCTATGTTTGGGCAACTGAATCAAGCCACTGAACTTGGATGTCTGAAACCAGAATGGAATTTCACCTACATACTAGGAAACGTGGAAATAATTTATTTTTTTCCTCTTATTTTCCCTCCAGACCCACATGTGGAAGATCTCACCAGTTCTGCCAAAGGCACACTTCTACGGGCTTCTGGCTCTGTCCCAGGGTGGACAGTGGCAACACACAGGCAATGGCACTCCAGTTCTTTCCATAGCCTTGACTGATTTTACCATCCTGGAATTTCAGTGTTGGCTTTGGTGGAAGCATAACAATCCACCACTTCTTCTGGTGTCATAACTTCATAACTCACAAGTGCAAGAGGCAGGGCAGCTGTGAAATTATTGACATTACAAACCTAGAGCTTATATATGCCTAGTGAATAATTGAAACTACAGAAAAATTACTAGAGTACCTGCTGTCAGACACATGGAAGCATGGCTGGGAAATACCATGCTAATATTACAGTGAGATGGGCTTGTGTCACCTGTAGCACCTGGGCAGGACTGGTCTGTGAATCACTGTTTTCCTTCCAGGCAGGAGAGGGCAGTAGTAGCACGCATATTGACCCATCTGTCCCTCTTAAAAGCACTGACTGCAGTAGGATATGACCTATCTTTGTATTATTGACAGACCTCTCTGATCAATTTCCTGGTGCTTTTAACAGACGGAAGAGGGAAAAAAGTAATTTTGTTCCTTACAAGAGCAGGATAACAGCCAACAAGCCCAAAGCTCATGGGCGTTAGGAGTAATGCATGCCCACAACTCTCCATCTCAGTAGTAAAGTGAGCAAGTAAGTATTGAGTGGTGAGAAAGGGTAGTGAGAGTCTTGTGTGTCCCTCAGTGGGACAGCCTTTGGAGGTAGGACATAACAGTAACTCACAGATTATTACAACCGATTGTAAAATGATCTCTCACTAGAGCCAGAAAAGAAGGGGGAAGATTTGTATCATTATGGTTGAGTAATATTTTATAGATGGGGCAAATCCTCCAGCTGGAGCAACTTGCAGTCTTAACTCATTTAGGTTGTGCTGCCCAGCAGGACAATCAGCTCTTACATAGTTGGGGGGCAGATCGTTAATAGCAATGGGGAGACACAACTTGCAGAGAGAAGCTGCCAGTTGGTTTATTCTTATGTCTCTGAAACCCCTTGGGCCCTTAAAACAAGTGTGGATATAGGTAAAAATAAGATCATATTCCACTTATATTATTCCTTTTAATCTACAAGGGACTTTGGAGAATGATGCGTGAGGTCTCTCATCATCTTCACAACCAGGAAATGCCCCCTGAGCCACATGGTGCTCTGTTTATCACCCCAGGGAAGGATCACAGGCTATATTCATGGGATTAACAAGCCTGAGATGTTTCAGTGCATGCCACCTCTGGGTTACCTTCAGAGCAAAGAGCTCTGAATACAAGAGAGACACCAAGGCTAGGAATCCTGTTCCCCAAAACCAGACAAAGCAGAAGGACATTGGGATACAAATGACAATTGTGTTACTGGTCAGCCTTCTCTCCTACTATAAGGTGGTTCCTCTCTGTTGGATATATCCCATCCTGGATGGTTTCCAAACATTTCCAGCACTGGCATGGTTGTTTCAGACCTTGGGGTTTTGGCCTCAGCTTTCCTGCAGCCTCATTGTGTATCACTGCAGTAAGTGCAGGAAGAGTATGAATATGTTCAAGGCTACCCCATGCAGACATGCCACACATCTAGTGTAGATCTACGTTGTTCCATGCAGACTATTTATTCCTGTTTCCCGTGGCTCAGGAAGGCTAATTCCTCCCTCATCAAGGCTAATTAACCTAAATGAAATGTTATCCTAACATGATGTTACTGCTTCAGGGAGGTGAGCGGCTGTTTAGAGCAAAGTCAGGTGTCTCTGTGTGTCTTTAATGGCTTTAGCAAAGCTCTCCTGCTGGTGTACATTGTTCCAGTGCCTTTGACTTCAGGGGAACTCTTGCAATTTCCTTCCAGAGAGGATCTATCCCTCTGCAAACCAGCTCTCTCTCAGCAGACTGACGATAATTATCCCACAGTAACCAGTACTTCAGTAGAAGCTTAGATCTCCTGTTAACATGCAAATGGGAGACAAAGCCAGTCTTTGTCCTATAGATCTTACCATGTAATAATGTCCCCTCCTCTCATCTAAACCAAAGCATCTGAGAAGAAGTATGTGCCTCCTTAACTGCAGACAGTGAGAGCATAGCCACTAAAACCTCATTGCAGTAAATAAGGTTCCTCTCACAGCATCTCTAAAGAAGATTACTCTCACTTGCTGTCAGTGAGTACTGTTGTGATAGCAGTCACCGCAATCCCAGCTCCATACTCCCACTCCTCCCTCCCCCAGCCCCCAGATCCAAAATGGAGAAGTGACAGACAGATTTCTTTTTTAGTTCCCCTCCCTTCTTACTTTGTCGCTAGGATCATCTTTTTCCTTGCTGTCTGCTCTTTCTGTTCCATGTGCTGTCTGGCAATGTGCTCTCCTACCGCCTTGGCAGGGAACTCTGTTTCACAGGTGTAGCCGAAATCTCTGGCCAAATGTAATGCTTCCCCTGTGGGCAAACAAAATGGGTCAGTCAGTTTTTGGTGTTATTATTATCATTATTATTATTATGCTTACATAATTTCTTCCGCTCTTAAAAAAAAAAACAAAAAACAAAAAAAACCCCACAAACCAAAACCAACCTACAATAACAAATCACTTTTTTAGACATTCATTCCCAATCTTAGTTACAGATTTCAGCCCTTTTGACCTGCTCATGCTTAGTCATCAGATGGTGCCAGCCAGAAGATAGGGAGGTTATTCCTTTCATGAGAAAATACTAGTCAAGACACTTGGGTTTACCTCCCTCCCCTGCCACCAGTAAGTACAGGGCAGCTGCTCACATTTTGTAAGTCCAGCTCATCACTGATATTTAAGGCATGGAAATTAGTCGAAGGTCAGAGTACATCAGTCTGAAGAGCTGAGATTCAGCCTTTGGTGTTTACTTCTCTGTCTCTAAAGGAAGAATAGCCTTCTACCCCAGGAGAGAGCTGTGGGGATAACATACGTTTCAGCATATTTGCTCAGGGGTTAAGCCAGCAGGCACATTACAAGTGCCCCACACGAAAGATGATCAGTCCCTGAAGTAAAGCACAAGAAATAATCCTGTTTCCAAAAAGATTGCCATCAAAATTGACCAGACAAAACAAACAGGGATGACAATGAAGAACATAATTATTGCTTTGAAGGTGGGGAAACCAAGGCAAAGGGAGTATGAGACTTGACTAGGCTTTGTGAGAAGTCTGTGACAGAGGCAGGCACTGAGCACCTCCCTACCTCACTGCAGAGACTGAACGCCATAACCCAATTCCATGCTGGGTGCCAAATGCCTCTGGAAGAACCTTCCCCTCTGTTCTAGTTTAGAGAATCCAGAATTTTATTTTAGGGTTTACTGAACACTCTATCCTGTATGCTGTGACTCTGACAACCTTGGTGTGGGATTTATCTGATCAAAAACAGATGCCCGGAGTGTGAACATCTGCGCCTAAGTTAGTGTTTCCCTGGTGGAAAATAGGCACTTCCAAATGACGTTTACCCTCATGTCGTCATAGAAGGTAGAAATAGGTCAGGTACCAGAAGTGTATGTTGCAGCACGTCTGCATGAGTGACAGAGATGTGCTCCAAAATAGTTTTGGGGTTAAGGTGTTGTGGGGTTTTTATTTTATTTCTCTTTTTCTGAGTTGTGTGTTTGATTGCCATCATGAGAGGCAGCATTGGACCCTGGCTCTTTGGAGACCAGGTTGATGCTCCAGGTGAACAAGTAGGAGGGATGCAGGACCTGTAACACTTCCCTTTGAGAACATGTGAAGTGGAATTCCTCTGATTAAATCTCAATATTGACATCTGACCTAATACTTTCAAGTCATCAGAGACAAGCTAGCACTTGAAGCATGTATCATCCCATACTAAAGTAGGAGGTAAAAGTGGATCAGAGGAATTATAGAAAAGTCCAGGTTAGAAGGGAACTCAGATCACCTTCTGTTGAAAGCATGGCCTTAGATTAGGTTAATCATGGACTTTTCAAGCCTAGTCTTGAATATTTCCAACCATGGAGATTTCACAGCTTTTCTGAACAACCTAATCAAATGTTCAATTATTAATTTAATTAAATTGTTAATCACCCAGAAGTCCCTCTTCACTGCAGTGAAATGTGAGAGGACATGGTAGAGGTAAGGAGATGAATCCCATCCCCAGCAAGACTGGGTCTGTTCTGCACAGACCTGAAGAAGCCAAGGAAGGTGAGAACTTCCATGGAAGGAGTGGTCCTGTGCCAGGGGCAGCAGGAGGTATAAGGAAGCATATGAACTGACCTCTATTACAGACCTTACTCTCCACCTTTTCAGAATTTATTATCTTTTCTATCACTGGAGTTTTTATCAGAAAAATACCTTTTGTTTCCACAAGCAAATACTTTGTGTTGCGCTTATCTGACCTAATTGGATTCAGGTACTAGTAAAATACATGCACTACTCCCAGGGAATTTGAATTGAAAGCTGATGTACTCTACGAATGCACATTAGAACTATGCAGGGGGTAGGTGTTCTAAATTACAACATCAAATTATAAACAAAAATACAAATCTGGACATGAAAACACTCTGCAGTGTTTTCTCATATCTCGTTGTTGAGCAAAGATGTAATTTTGAGCCTGAACCACATGATGATTCCATATTTAGAAGTGGATTGTTAAATGCTTCTATACGTATTAATTTTTGTTAATCTCAGTGGATAGAGGTGCTGTGTATTACTGTTCAGTAAGAAATAAGTTTGCTTGGTGGGGGAAAATAGTTTGTACAAAAAATGTCGTAAAAGATGTTCTTTCTTTTTCTACATCATAATTTGGACAAACATTTATTTCAGGAGAGAATATGGAAATGTTGGAAATGTGGATGAACTGACCTCTTTTCTTTGACCTTAGATTTGCCTTCTTCTGCCCAGTTATTATTTAAGTCAAGGAGGAGTCATACTAAAAGCAGAAACCCCTAAAATCCCTGGCTTTTACAGCCAGTTGCCTTGTTTCAATCTAAAATAAAATATTCCTGTGTGCAATATCTGCACCTCTTTCCTCCTGCAGAGACAAAGAATGGGTGCTGGGCATCGTTGACTCTTTCTCTTTAAATCCAGCACATGGCTTTGCAGCTATAGGCAGCTCTGCCTTTCCTATATAATTTCACAATTGACCAGAGAGCTTTGCATGATGGAAAAGGACAGTTGTTGAAGCTGAATTGTCAGAGACAGCTCTGGAAAGCCTCAGTGGAGAGACCAGCCATGTACCTTGACAGGTTTTTGTGGGCAGGTGCAAGGAGCAGCGTGCCTGTCTCCTGGGTCTAGCAAGAGTGAGAGATGCTCCTATGCAGAGTGAAGGCAGAAGCTGCGTCCCAGGGGAGGGACTCTCGGCATCTGAACCTCCTACTCTCTCCTCGGCTTTGCCTCCTCCGGATGCTCTACCCAGCAGAAACGCTACCCAGGGGGAGGAGGGACAGGCGGGAGGTGGAAGGAAAGTTTTTTCTATTTATAGGGTGAGAAGGGAGGAGGAACAAGTGGAAGGATATTTAAACAAAGGCTGGTGGGGGAGAAGTGTGACAGTTGATAGCAGGGTGAAAAAAGTAACCGCTGACCTATTTTTCTCAAGAGTTTTGGTCCCCAAATGATGAATGTCATCAATTTGTGTCTAGGAAATTTAGTGTCTTAATTAGGTTTGACAGGAAAAAAAAATCCAGCTTTTTTGTAAGTGCTTTTTCTGTTTTGATTTTGGTTTTTTTGGTAAAAAACTCGATGGTTTTAAAATCACTCATGCAAGGCTTTTACCTGTGTCTGCAATCACATTTATGCTATGTCTGTGCCTTATAAGTAACCTGTCCAAACAGAAGGGGAAATCTCCCCTCTTCTCACATACTTTCTCGCTCCCACTGGGGACGCTTTTGCCTCCTTCGAGCCAGCAGTAAGGCTTAGCTTTGGCAATGTTAGTATTTAACGTGGGAGCCTTTATTGTATTAGCTAAAATGTAGGAATTTCCCTTTTAGAACTGAAAAATGACCTTTCCCTTCACCTAATCCAGGCACTAGAGGGCATCCCTCACCTACAGGTTGCACAAAGGTTTGTCCCATACTGTTGTGGAGAGTCTTGCAGTGCTGAGTTCATTCTCCCAGTCTGTCTTTCCAGCCATTCTGCTAATTTATGTGGATGACAACGTAAAGAACAGAACTGATCTGTCAAGCAGTTCCTACTTTGAGCCCCAGAAGTCCCTACCAAAGACACTAAAGATGCAACCCAACCAAAACAAGAGTAACAATAAACACCCAGCAGCCATGCTGAACCCCAAAAGAAGTAAGTTTGCAGAAAACAAGAGGCCACAGAATCATTTTCATAAAGTCTGGATCATCACATGACCACCACAGCCTAGAAATTCATTGCAGTTCCTCTGTTGACCTTACTGCTTTGGGGAGCAGTACTTCACAAAACTCAATGATTTTAGTCTGTTTTAGAGGAAGAGAAGTCTTAGTCATGCCAGAGACTTTTGAGATGGCTTTAGCCAATATACCTAATTACCATACAACTAATTTTGCCTTTTCTTACCTCAAACAGATATTCAAGAGGTTGAGCACATTCCTACCTTACAGAGATATTAAAAGCCTCGATACATGGAAGACTGTGAGGACCTTTAGTAATAATAAATTTGGAACCATCAAAGTAATCAAGAGTGTCACAATCCTGGGTACTTATAAGAAGTCCACACAGTGCATCTGATATTTAGGGATTTAATAAGACTAACAAACCACGATGTCAATTTGTGTATTGATATCACACAGAAAAAGCCAATGTTGTTTTCTTCATGTCCTCTAAAACCTGGAAGAAGTCTGTGTCTTTCCATTTCTGCCTCCTCCAGCAGCAGGAGCCATTGAGGGATGGGTTTTCTTGCAGAAACCATGCTACAAGTTAGTTCCTCTTGGAAGTAATATCCTCATGTACAAAGGGAGGACTGGTTACATAGACAGAAAATGAGCTATATTTTGTGTTCTGTTGGAATGTTAGTGCACACGGTGGTGCCTTTCCTAAAAATTCCAGTAGACAAAATTAATGATTGGCATGTCTAGGCAAAAATGTCTCTGTCAAAGTGAGCTCAGTCTCCTCTACATATCTTTAGGACTCACAGTAAGCAAGAACAAAAGCAATGCCATAGTCTCAATAATAGGTTTGCTGTTGGCTTTGAGTAAAGACAGGGAGGCAAGCACAGCTCCATCCCAAGATAAAAAAGGAATCTAATTCTGATTTAAAGTACTTTGCTGTCAATCCCAGGCCAGCAGCTGAAAGAGGGTTTCCTCTCTCTCAATCTCTTCTAATGATGAGTAGCTGGCCACATAGCTCTGTTTATTCTTCCCTGCTAGGAATCAAGATGGATGAAGGACTGTGAGGGTAGGAACAGCCCTTATTCTCCTGAACTGGGGAAGAAAATTCCCTTTTCTAAGACTATAACACCATTACTGCTTTCTCTTTATTGCCAGCAGGTGTGATAGGGACACACTTGTGTTTCAGAGCAGTCTCACTGTAGTTCTGCATGCTCAGTGTCCTCTGAGAACCTTAGACTCTCCTCTTAGATGGTGAAAAACATCCACTGTTGTGGATTCAGCACTATTTCTCCATCCTTTGAGAGATTAAAAACCTGTCTAGACGAGGTCCTGAGCAACCTCTTCTAATTGACCCTGCTTTGAGCAGGAGGGTTGGACTAGAAGACAACCAGAGGTCCCTTGAGCCTCAACCTTTCTGTAATTCTGTGATTCTGTGGTAATATGTGCTGAGATCTCAGCCTACATACCTAGATCTGCATGGACCTTTCAGGTTATGATCCTAGAAGGTGCTGACATTTAGGATGAGCTGAGTGCTCTCAAGATCAAGGAGGAGGGACCTGAAATTCCGAGAGCTGCTACTCACAACCAGACAACAAACTGAGTACTTAGTGGAGTCACCCAGAATAGAAACGATTCAGGTAGAGTTTCTTCCCTTTGCCTGAGGGGTTTGAACCTGCATCTCCCAGCTGAAGGTTTGAAGACCCCAGCAGTATTTGGTGAATGATATTTAAACAACAACTAAAGGCCAAGAAAGTATCTCCTGGGCCTGTGTAGAGTTTATCTGAAAACAGATTTCATTCATTTAGGGGGGCGGGGGGGGGCAGGGGGGGGACGACACACACAGTCTTATCTAAATATTATGCCTTCTTATGGGGAAAAAAAACCCCTACATTTTTGGATCAGCTCCAGGAAATTCACAAGTTTAAAAAAGAGGAGGATAAACAAACCTACTTATAGAATTGGTATAAGACATTCATCTTTCTCACAAGAACACTTGGATCATCGATTTGTAAGTCAGATCCCAGCACAGAAAACACAGATCAATGCTGAGGAAACTGCAGGACCAAACCACTTGCTGGGAGCCAAGACATCTCAAGAGTGAACTTCCATTTTGCCACTCATTCTGTCTGTGGCTTTAGGCAAGTCAGTTCTCCTCTTTGTACAAAATACAGATTATGGTGTTTAACACTGTGGCTGAAAAATGTATACAGGGAAACATTTTAATTATGTTTATATCATATTGTAATATTATAAACTCTACCTTCTACCAAGGAAGTCAAGAGTGTGACATTTGCTGCTTTTCTTCTTCCTGCAGGCAAATTCAGTCCCAGTCTGTCTAATTTTTCTCGCAAGCAGCGTCCTCCGTTCTTGGATTTTGCTCTATCACGAGAGAACAGTAGGAGAGATAAACTTATCTTTATTCTGCATTTTTTCCCCATGTTAATATAAATCTAGAAATTGTACACACCTTATTCACAAATGTGTGGGGTAATGCCTGCACTAAGGACATGAATGGAAAATCTTTCAGAGCTGTATTCTTAACATCCTGCTCACTCTATGTGAGGCTTTCATGTTGGTTCTTTGACAGAGTTAGACATTTTAATGCCTGTCACAGGGTCATCAGATCTTTAGACAGCTTTCCACCAAGTGGAACCCATCATCTTGATTTGGGCATAGAGCCTGAGATTACAATGTCTGAATATAAATATTGACAGTGCAGTTGGTTATATCTGATTTAGCCACCCCAGGCTCCAAAGACAATGGAAAGAGAAACGTGCACTTCTAGAATGATATTAAACAGATATCTGGAATGAGGGGACTTTATCCATCTCTCTCACCTGGTTATAAAAGGAAGCCAAATAGCTACTGAAATGTAGATATCTATGTGGAACCCAGCTCTAGCTATCCCTCTATAATTTATGTAGATACCTGGGTACTTAGAAATGTAGTCTACAGCGCCCAATACTTACAAGGAAGAAGGATAAGGGAATAGGAAATGCTGAAGCTAAAATCCCAGCCATCATTGATTATCTATGCCCCTATCCCAAATATCTATGCCACTTTGCTCTCATAAAATGGTTTCTGGTGCATCCCACACCTGCTTTTCTGCAGTACCTCAGTGTTTGAAGCATTTGAGACATATCCACTTATGCAGCAGACATAGGTTCAATTTCTTCCTCAGCCTGGGGGAATTTTAACCTGTGTCTTTCAGACAAATGCAGCAGCCAGCTGGCAGCAAATAACTAATGTTAAAATGCTTAAACATTGAATAGAGCAGTGACTGCAACCCAGATCCCTCCCATCCCAAATGAATGACCTGGTCATTAGATAATAGAGTCATTACTACAGTTACACCTTTGCTTTTGTCCAAAAAAATATTTAATTAGCCTCAAATGAGATGGAAGGATCCTCAGCTCAGAATAACCAATCAATGAGTATTAAGGATGCCTAACTAGATATTTTGAGGTGCAGGTTCAAGTTCCTTCAGGCCGAGGTAGGAACCAAACTTGGAATACCACCATTTAGATGGTCATTTTTATGAGCTAAGAGGTACCACAACTATGACCATGTTGTATGTCAGGAAATGTCTTCTGAGAACATTTAATTCTGAATTAAAACTAGCTGTGGAAATACTTAGATGGTGACTGCTGACAGGATGAAAAAAACAACCCTGCCAGGTGTTAGGGAAACCATGAACAAGAGTTGGTTTTGCCACATCTCTGCTGGTCAACTGCAGAGTGTTTGAATCTGTTCTCTAGCTGTCACACATACAGATAAAGCCTGACCAAATTTATTCATTTACACTGTCTGCTTCATAAAACAGAATTAGCACATCCAAACTGCTGGCTGGGAGTAGTCCCTGGTTTTTGCAAACTCCTGAACCATGCCCAAGGTTAATTTGGAAAAGTGATATTTGGTCTGTGTCAAAAACTTATGGGGATCATTCTAGCATTTTAACAAAACAGAGAAATGAGTCCCCTTGTTCAGGCTGATGCCCTTGCATTCTTACTAGCTTGTACTGGTATTGATGAAGCCTCTGGTATGAGTATTTAAAGTCAATATTTCTGTGACTATTAGATGAAAGCCTCTCCAAGGTGAAGCAGTAACAGAGGAAAACTTTGTGGATGAAGATTTTGGATTTCAATGCCTATAGAGGCAGGTAAATGGGGCTTGTACTCCTGAAACAATTTTGTGATCTATAGTCCTTATTCTGCAAGATGGTTCAAGACACCTCCTGGACTACTACATATCTTAGAATATTGCAGGTTAGTTAAAATGACTTTCAGTATAAGTAGGAGGATGAGTGTGGCCTTCAGTGACAGCAGTGAAATAGCCTGTGACTTTCCAGCTAGTTTTGATCAAAGGGGATTCAAGTAGTTTATGCCATCTAAGTTGACGCCTCAGGGACATTGCAATTTACATATGCCTGGCTAAATTACAGTTGCCTCCTTGTTTTCCACTTGCCATGTGAGGCACTGTCTGCCACTTTCCTCCTTGCTGCTACAGCTCTCTGCAGGCATCTACTCTGGTCAGTGAAGGGTCAGAGGCAAAACTGTACCTAATTACTTGCTTCTCCTCCAGTATCAGAATGTGAAAAATAAACCCAGCATATTCTGCTAAGTCTACCTCTTCTGTAATCAAAAAGCATACAAGGGAGAACATGAGAAAAAGGCATCCCTCTACTTCCATGTTTTAGGTATTTGATGAGTGAGGGCTGTAACTACACTTGGTAAAACAATTTACTTTGAAACAGTTTCTCAACAAGGAGTCAGATTTGTAGCTCTGGTGAAATTTTCCACACTCTAAGGGTCTTCTTTTTTTCATTCAACACAAGGCAAAATGACACCTCTCCATCTCTGATGAGTAACTGAACTGAGAGGGTAGAAAAAAAATCAGTTCAATGAAAAATGTAAACTTTTTGTGAAGAATGTCAACACAATCTTAATGTTTCTCATTTACTGAAAATTTCCCTAGAAACAGCGTTCACTCCCAACCCATCTCCTTCTGCTTTCCCAAACTGTGACCACTTATCCAAGAGGGGAAGAAGAACAAAACCTATTTGTAGAAAATAAAATTACAGAAATTATAGCACTGTATAGGACTTGTTATTCCCCCCTTCAACTTACCTTCTCAAAATGCCTCCTAAGAGGGAAGCATTGAGGCATTCTGGTGGTGAAAGGCGCCTCTTCACCTCTGCAATCGTCACTTTGTACTTCGAAGTGGAGCTGAGGAGAGATAAGCGACCAGGGACAGAGCAGAACAGGTCGGTGGGGTTGACAACACAGGTGCCACCTACAAAACAAAAGAAATGTTAGAGTGGGGGAAAATTCATATTTCATGTTTTGATAAATTCAATCATGAAGAACAATTTTTTTGTTTACTTGTGATTGCTTTTGCTACTGTTTTTGCTGGGGGTTTTGGAGTATTTTGGGGGTGGTAATTTCATTTTTTGTTTTGTTTTAAAATATTGCATCAGATTGTTGCTTTGAGCAAAATGAATGAATTGAAATTTCAGTCTGGGAAAAGTGAACTATTAGATCGTAAAAGCTTTACAGTCAAATTAGATCATTACGGCTACCTTATTTCATGCTCAGTAGAAATTACATATTGTCTGTCTTTTGAGCCTGGTATCTGGTATGATTAACAGCATAAGATTGAATCAGGTTCAAGTATCAGTCAGGATTTTAAAAATGCAGTTGGTGAAAAATTTAGGACATTAATTCTAATGAGTAATGTTCATTTTAACTCTCATAGCAGTGTTTAGGATAACAAAGATGCAATGGCACTATAGGTTTCCAGTGATTTGCACCCAGAACGGCTTTCCATGCCTTTGAACTCTCATATGCTCCTTCTAAAGTTAGGTCAAATCCTCAGCTGATGTTAAAGATTGAAAGCTATTGAGCTACATCAGTTTATCTCAGGTTATTTCTGGAACTGTTTATTTCTTGAAAGTGGCAATAACTTGGCCTGGGTCTAAAACTGCTGAATGATCACCAAATCTTTCAATGAAGTCTGTGATCAATAAATCCTCAGGCAAAATCAAGCTTTTAACTTAAAGTTAATATGTGAGAGCGCAAGAGAGAAAACTTTCTCTGCAACTGATCCAAAAGGATGTTACAAACTCACAGGGAAAAAAAATAATCTTAAGGACAAGCACATATTTTATCACCAAGTGCAAAACACTTTTCTTTGACCTGCCTTCTCCAGCCTAACTACAATAAAAAATTCTGTGGAAGAAATAAATCTTACTACTTCATGCACAATTCTTCCCTGGGGAAAGATGAGAAAAAAGAATGAGCTGCATATGACAGTGGTATAAAATATCATATAATTCAATGCACTACTAGAAGGAGTTTGGATGATTTCTGTGAGGACAATGATATAAAGACCTTCTTACAGCAGAATGAATCTGTGCTCATCGTTCATGTTTAAAGAAAAGATACTGTATTTTTTAAACTACCATGACAATTTCTTCTCTCCTGTGAACACCTTAATCTTTTTGTGCTGCAAGAGCTCACTTTATTATGCTAAAAAAATTTTGTTTGTAATCTACATTCTGTAATGTGAGTAGAATAGAATAGAATAGAATAGAATAGAATAGAATAGAATAGAATAGAATAGAATAGAATAGAATAGAATAGAATAGAATAGAATAGAATAGAATAGAATAGAAAAAAGAAGAAAATAATAGCTCACTTTGGACAAGATCCTGACACCTTTATTTTGTCTTCTTCCACATGCGATCCCTCTTAAAATTAAGGTGACTATGTATGCTCCAGTTTTAGCAGAGACAGAGGAATATAACTGGAGGATGAAACATCATTAAAGGCAGACTATTGCTTGCTTACATAAAGCAAACAGAATTTCTTTCCAAATATTTCAACTCTTGAAGGTATATTTAAACATTTGTGCTGACAGCAAAACCAGAAAAGAACATCTCCTGATATAAATCCCAGATGGGTGATATCCTGTCTTAGTACAGCAGGATATTTTATGACTTTTCTAATTATGCTAGAGGATAGATATTAGTGTCCACTTCGCAGACAGAATATAGAGACAAATCATGCATCGCCAAACATATAGACACATCAAGGGCACTTATGCACATTTGTGCATAGCTCAAAGCTACAATTCATGAGCTCATATGCTCAAATACAGAAATCTGGTGCCACATGCCTGAAATGTTTTTGGTTTTTTGTTGTTTTGGTGTTTGGGTTTGGGGGTTGGGGTTTTTTTTTTTTTTTTCATATCTGAGGCAGGGCTGCACAGAAACTTATAAATATTTTCAATCAACATTTTTAAACTTCTGGTCTGTCAGGTACATTTGTGTTAACACTGAATAGATTTGTTTGTTTGGCATCTCCTGCCACACAATACATATACACACGTGTACATATATACGTGTCAAGAAAACAGTAGCAATGTGTACATATTTATTTACTTCAATAAGTCTGTAAATTTTATAATGAGTGAGACTGTACTGAAATCAGTGTCATATTAAAGTTTATCTTCTTGCCAGGTTAAGCCAGTATGCATACCATTTATGCCAGATAAATAATTGTTCCTTTAATCCAAAAACCTGTTACCCTGCAGCTGCTCCTACCCTAACCAGAATTTACTGGAACACGTCGCATTACTATTTAGTAGAAGGTTATTTACAGTCTAAAATATTCAAAAATATCATGCCTATGCAATGTGTTCTTAAACAAAGCAATTCCAGGTAAGCCAGATATGGGCTAAAAGCAAAAGAAAACAACAAGTATAAATCAGTTGCTTTCCAGAAACATGGAGAACAACTTGCAAATTACAAGAATGTAAAATCTGTTGCATATAATTATTTCACTATATTAATTATTCATTGACACAGCAACAGAGCACGGTGTGGTGCTTTCTAGATGAAGCTATGTCTTTGTCACAAACTGTGTGCAGTTTTGAAGGCACGGATCTCCTACCACAAACACCACCTTAGAGAAGAGGTGGGTGAAGTCCTGGCCTTTACACCAGGTGGTAAATAGAAAAAGGCATGACAATAAACAAAGGGAGGGCTGCTGGAAAGAGAAAGGAAAGGATACGTGCAACCACACTGGAAGACAAAGGGTTAGGTTTCTTGCCAAACATACACACTTTAGTGTGTTCCTTCCCCCATATTCCAATCATGCATGAGAGTGGACAAATTATTTTGTGAAGAAGTGCAGCTCAATGGGGAGAGGACAAGCTACATTTTAAGTTGCACTAAACAGCAGTGGCAGCAAACAGCTTTTCTTTCCCATCAACCCAATGCCAGTGTAGGTGCTGTTGGAAAAGTCAACCCTTGTTCAACTGTTGAGTTGGTCTTGTCATAACAGGGTATTTGAGAGGTGGGATGCTAACAGACACCAGCTGAAGAAGCAGAAGAAAATGCCCTCAGAAATAGAATGGAAATAATGCCTTTCATGAGTCTAGCAGTTCAACCTGAAGATCCCTATTTCTTTTAGCAGCTTTTACTTGCTTTAGAAGTCTTTACAGACTGGCTTCTGGTGCCAGGATACATAAGACCCCATGAGCTCATCAAATGAAGAGCCCCTCACATAGTCACAGCAAAGTAATGTGCCCACCTTTCTTTATAGAAGGGAAAACTGTGGCCATTGCTCCCTGACTAGTTACCCACACCATTGGTCCTACTGCAAGGCTAGGAAAAAGAAAATGAGAGCAGGCAGAAGGTGAGATAACTGGTAGGATCATCCAGCAGATTGCCTCAACAATTTTGTACTCTGAATACCACGTGAAATGGGCCTGTGAATGTTAAAAAGACTCTTTTTAGGACAACTGTTTATTCCCACAGGGAAGTGATTGCGTGGTCTGGTCTGACATCATCTGTTGCCATAAGATACTGTGTTAGAGATGACTGTAAATGGTGATAGTTGTGCTCTTACAGCCACAGCGATCTAAAGACACAAGTAAGACAAGATTTAGAAGAAGGAAATATCTTTTGTATTGCAACTGGTAGATTAGGAAAAAAAAAAAAAAAGAAAGAAGGGAAGCTTTCAGGCACACAAACCCTTCTTCAGGGCTTCTCTTTCATCCCTCTCTATTCAATTACTTCTTCTTTGTTCTTGACAGAGTTTTACCCGCTGATCTGTCATCTTCATGTTGATTTCAACAAATATGATTGTCCAAAAGGCAAAAGATGGGTGAGGAAGAGATATGCTTTGTGCCGCAGACCACATTTGGGTGAAAGACCCAGGGCCCAATACTGCCATAAACTGAAGCTCCTCAGCTACCAAGTCACCTCAGGAGATTACCTATAACCTGATCTAGGGGAAGATGTCCCTGCTCATTGCAGGGGGTTTGAACTACATGGCTTTTAAATGTCCCTTCCAGCCCAAACTGTTCTATGTTTGTATTCTATTCTATGATTATTGTCAAGTGGTCTAAGGGAGAGGAATAACAAAGACTATGTTTATTTTTGCTACTTTACTTTCGGGCCCAATCCTTTTCCTTCTGCTGACTGATTCATGCTCAGCACAACATACCCCATTGTGTCAACTGCTCTTTTGCTTTGTTTCCCAAGCCTACGATGAACAAAACTTAGGCTATGTGATACTGCAAAAGGTAGTCACAGCAAACGTCAGAAGAGTATTTTCCCTTCCTTATTCCCGTCTCCCCATCAAATAGCACAAGTCAGTACAAAATGCCAACACAAGCTGATGATGGGTTGTGTAGATGACAGCAGCAAGAACAACAGAGCCAGACTTTAACCCAACAGTCTTGTCAACACAATGAAAATCCCAATAACGCATGATGCAAAAAGAGCTTGGTCTGTTTTGATTGTAGGTTTCCCTTTGTATAGACGAAGAGGACAATAGGGTGGCTGGGGTGCAATGATTTATCATGATTTAGTTACATTCTTGGGCATCTGCTGAAATGTAAGTCTCCCTGATGCCCCAAGAGTTAAGTATTTGTGCATCTTTTCATTGACAAAATCCATATTCTCACCTGCTTTATGCTTTTCATAATAAGTACTGCTATTGCTTTATTAGGAATGAGAGAGAAATATCCGTTGATGTCACTGGGTTGGGGATTTTTTTGCACTTCAGGTACAAATTTTTTTGAATCTGTGTCTATAATTTTGTATAGCTACACACATCCCTACACTCTGCAAGGCAATTTCTTATTTGTTAATCATAACAGCTGCAACATGATGGGTATTTTATATTCATTCAGGAAGAGGTAGTCCCTTTCTCCAAGTTATTCACTCATAAATATCATGCAGTTATGGGAGGAAACATCATAATATACTGGTGACAACAGCACAGAAATACTGTGACAACAGTGCAGAAGTACTGTTTATTTTGTTTTTCAGGATATACACGTTTGTGTGCTTGTGTTCATTATTAAGTATAAGCACGCATGAGTGCCTACAGATTAATCTTATATAAAATATTAATAACACGCTATGCTTTTTATTAGTCTATTATTTATATCTACAGGTGTTGTTAGTAGGACTCTCCAATTCATAGTATATTTTCTACTCTGTTCTGAAATTCTGGCAAGTTTGCAGTACGTTGTAAAATGAAGACATGAAAATCTGCCTCTCCTCAGCTTTTTTTTCCCCTAGCAAGCAGCAAATCTAAGCAAGCAGTTACCTGTGTAGAGTTTATAAGTATGATTTAATCCCATGTTCATTTCCCAAAGGTCTATAAGCAATTTAAAATGTTCTCCAAATTATCCTCACGTGACTCTATCATTAATCTCAGGAACTAAATATTCAGAATTCTCAAACTCATCTCCATTTGTCAGGAAAAATAGTAAACACTGCGCTTCCCCCCCCCCCCCCCCCCCCGTTATTCTTTTGGTTTCAGTTAATTTAACAAACTTTGCATGATGTAAGTAGTCATGTAAACCACCTTGTTCCATGGACATAATTCTGAGATAATGTCCCTCACTACAACACTCATGCTAAGAAAACAAAGACATGTCTGCATGCACAAAACGTGTTTTTTTTAATATAAACCAGGAGATTCAGTAGGACTGAGGAGATGATCAGCAGTTTTTAAGACCAGCCTCTTACCTATAAAGTGGTTTTAGGGCTATTAAGCATGTTAAGAGTTTTAAGTTTAAACAATGTTAAAAAAATTAGTTGGGGAGAAGCAAAGTAGTATGGTGGAAAACAGAGTAATATAAATAAGGGGGATTGCTACAGGAACTCAACTTTAAAGACTGCATGAATGTGCAAAAGGATTTTAATCTCAGGCACCCACAGTCTGTTATCAAGATGTATCACGATACAGGAGCACTCTTACAGCTCCTGCGGTGAAGGATAGGACCCAAACCAGAGTGAAAAGAAATCTAATT